>NC_064429.1:12631777-12684277 GCF_023375975.1 Astyanax mexicanus
CAATGGACCATGAACATAGTGTTAGGCTGTGCTTCTGGATTCTTGTCAAGCCAGTATCAGATTGTGGTGGTTTTGCTATTGTTGTTAGTTGAGTGAGTAGTAGATCCTGGCTGAGCCCTATGCATAACCCCAGCTGTTAGGTGCAGGATTTGTCAATTTCCTGTATTATATTACTCCAAACTATCAGATCAGAACTGCATCACTATAACCAGATTAATATTATCTTATCATTATCATCTTATCACTATCATCTTATTACCTCAGCACAAAAATCAACCCCCCCCCCCCCCACACACACACATTATTACCCCTGTCTTACCCCCAGTCCTGCCCCCCTGCAGCTCCTCAGGGCTGGGATTGGCGACTCCTCTCGTCCAGTGGATCAGATCTGTCTTCACACCTGTATACTCCAACCTACCTACACACAGACCACGCCCCCTCAGCCAGGATTGGCTAGTTAAATCCCACCCCCTGAGCCGGTCTGGTGTTAGTGAGCCTTGCTTTAATATGGGCTCCACAGCGCCCCCTGCTGTACAGTAACACCGCCCGGTGCTGATACTGATTATAAATAAAATCATTTTTATTACAATAAAATTTTAATAAATTAAAATTCAATCTCTCTCTGTTTTTACAGGTGTTCTGTTTTTTTGTTGTTGTTTAAAAAGAAAATCCCAGACCATACACACACCTACACAATACACACTCACACACACACACACACACACACACTCTACACACACACACTCTACACACACACACACACACACCCTAACTACACACACACACACACAGTACCTTGATGGTGCGAGAGGAGAGAGAGATAAAGCAGGCTTTGTGATCAGTGTGAATGTGTGTCTGAGTCCAACAGCAGAGGTCACGACCTCTAACGGCGGAGAGACAGAGAGAGAGACAGAGAAAGAGAGAGAGAGAGAGAGACAGAGAGAGAGAGAGACAGAGAAAGAGAGAGAGCGAGAAAGAGAGAGCGAGAGAGAGAGAAAGACAGAGAGAAAGAGATGAAAGAAGAGAGTTTCAGACTGTAGTGATTTTTTCTGTTCTTTTTACTGAGTATATGAACATACTCACACACTCACACACACTCACACACAGTGCACACACACTATTTCACTAATTCAAATAGCTTTATTGGCATGAATTGCAAATAACTGTTGCCAAAGAAAACAATTCAACAAATACAAAATAATAATCAAATGATAAGAAAAGTGAAGGATAATAAATAAATTACAATATGTGAAAAAGAGTAATAAATGAATGTAGATATCTTTTATGTAATAATGTTTTGGTGATATATGTTGGAATGTTTAGAGCAGTGTGGGACTGTGTCTGCAGCATTAAGTAACTATATTTCACACTATATTTCTGCAGATTAACACACTGTATCACTTAGTGCTCTAAACTAAACTATCAGACACATCATCTACACACACTCATACACACATATATACACCTGAACACACCTGACCACACACCGGCCTGGTGAATAAGTGATCAGAGTGCTGAGGGGCTGGCGTGTTTCCTACAGAGCGGCCGATCTTTCTTACTGAAGAACTCCTGACCCTCCAGACTGCAGCTGCACACCTGCAACACACACACACACACACCACCACCATCATCAGTAAAACACATTTTATAGTAGATGGTTTTAATCTTTTGATATAAATAAAAACTGCAGTAAAGTAGTGTATATCTGTAATATAGTGAGTGTTTCTGAGTGTGAATATTAGTGATGATATATTAGTGAGTACAGTATTAGAGTCTCTAGTTTAGATCCTGTTGGTTCCTCTATGCTGGATATAAGATGAGATTGAGAGGGTTGGGTTTGGAGGTTCTACAGGTTCTGTTTGGATCCTGCAGCACATTTACCCACAGATGTTGCTACAGCTGGGCCTGTAGATCCTGTAGCTCTACACTCGTAGGTTGAAGCTGAAGCTGAGTCCCAGCTGCTCCATGAATGCTGGATTGGTGATAAATCTGGAGATCTGCAGGACGAGGAAGTGCTGCAATCTGGTGGAGACTGTGTTCCTGGGAAACCCTTGCTGTGTGTGGGTGAACATTATCCTGCTGAAAAATGCTGCTGCTATCAGCTGGAAGTTCTGCAGGAGAGGCAGAAACACATCTACAGGGGTTGTAGAATGAAACTGAAACACCTGGTTTTAGAGCACAATAATTTATTGTGGTGACGGACAGTTCTGGTGGAAACAGGAAAGTTGAGGTGCACATTGAATTCTGCGTGATTTGATCAGCTGTGGTTTTATGTTTTTTGGAGACAATCCGGGTTAGCACCCGAACATCCCTTTCAGACAGCTTCCTCTTACAGCGTCCACAGTTAATCCTGTTGGATGTGGTTGGTCCTTCTTGATGGTATGCTGAAATGCACAAAGACTTGCTGTCTTGGTCACAGATGCTCCAGCAAGACGTGCACCAACAATTTGTCCTCTTTTGAACTCTGGTATGTCACCCATAATGTTGTGCGCATTGCAATATTTAGAGCAGAACTGTGTTCTTACTCTGCTAATTGAACCTTCACACTCTGCTCTTACTGGTGCAATGATGTGTAATTAATGAAGATTGACCACCAGGCTGCTCCAATTTATCCATGAAACCTAAAATCCCACACTAAAATGATGACAGGTGTTTCAGTTTTATTGTCCAACACATGTATCTGCAGGATGTTCTGCACAGATCACTGAGATCACTGTTAGTGTTCCTCCTATCACTACTAGGGGAGACTGACTGTCACTGTATGAGATGCTCCTCAGATCATCAATCGATCGATCAATTAATCACACCTGCAGGTTACAGGAACAATTCGTTGCTCCACAGTGATTATAGTTGATGGTGCACGCTGATGGATGGACTGAATTGTGGGCAATTTGTTGAAATAACCCTCCTGTTTCTCTCAGTACAGCTATTCACCTCCTCCGTAAATCTGTCAACTGGGTAAAAGGTTTTCTAGTGAACTGTAGAAATGTGTCCAGCAGATAACAGTCTCTCACCAGGAGGTGCACTACCCAGAGGAACCATCTCACAAGCGTTTATAGAGCAGTGAGGGAAGCATTTTACACCCTCTTGTGTCAAAACCCAGCATCTAACCAGACCAGTGAGGGTGTTAACACACACACACACACACATTTACTGCACACACACACACACAAACACACACACACTTACTGCACACACACACACAAACACACACACACTTACTGCACACACACACAAACACACACACACACACACTTACTGCACACACACACACACACTTACTGCACACACACACAAACACACACATTTACTGCACACACACACAAACACACACACACTTACTGCACACACAAACACACACACACACACTTACTGCACACACACACACATACAAACGCACACACACTTACTGCACACACACAAACACACACACACACACACTTACTGCACACACACGCACTTACTGCACACACACACACACACTTACTGCACACACACACACAAACACACACACACTTACTGCACACACACACAAACACATACACACACACTTACTGCACACACACACACACTTACTGCACACACACACACAAACACACACACACTTACTGCACACAAACACACAAACACACACCCACTTACTGCACACACACAAACACACACACACACACTTACTGCACACACACACACACTTACTGCACACACACACACACACACAAACACACTTACTGCACACACACACACAAACACACTTACTGCACACACACACACACACAAACACACACACACTTACTGCACACACAAAGCAGGTATCGTGCCAGGTGAAGCCTAGAGCCTCTATGAACTTATCCCCCGCCTCTATTCGGAAATCACATCCATGGCAACCAGCTCCAACCAGACCATAATAATCTGTGGGAGGAAACACGTCTGATGTTTTATTCATTTTAATAAATTAATATTATTTTACGAGGCATTTCCAAACTTATAAATGTGTGTATAAAGTGTGTATAGTGAATGTGTGTGTGTACCTTTCTCACAGTACGGCTCTCCGTCCTCCAGGTGGAAGGTGTTGTTTCTGATTGGCTGTTGACACGACGCACACAGGAAGCAGTACACATGCCACGTCTGCTTCAGAGCGTTAATCACTTCCTGTAAACACACACCTCTGTATTACACACTCACCGTGGCCACTTTATTAGAAACACCTACCCCCTCTGGCTTCTAGTGCAGCGCCTCCTGCTGGTCAGTTCACTCAATTAGTAGATTTCATGTTGTAATGTTTACAGTAAGACGTGTTTATTACTGTAACAGCTGTGTGTGTGTGTGTTTGTGTGTGTGTCTATAGTGTGTGTGTGTATAGTGTGTGTAAATAGTGTGTGTGTGTGTGTATAGTGTGTGTGTGTATAGTGTGTGTGTGTGTGTGTATAGAGTGTGTATAGTGTGTGTATAGTGTGTGTGTATATAGTGTGTAGTGTGTATAGTGCACTAACCCCCAGTATCTTGTGGGAGCAGGTTGGTGTGTGTATAGTGTGTGTAGTGTGTGTATAGTGTGTGTGTGTAGTGTGTATAGTGTGCATAGTGTGTGTGTAGTGTGTGTGTATAGTGTGTAGTGTGTATAGTGTGTGTATAGTGTGTGTGTGTGTATAGTGTGTGTGTAGTGTGTGTGTGTGTATAGTGTGTGTGTAGTGTGAATAGTGCACTAAACCCCAGTATCTTGTGGGAGCAGCGTGAGCAGGTTGGTGTGTGTATAGTGTGTGTGTGTGTGTGTATAGTGTGTGTATAGTGTGTGTGTGTAGTGTGTATAGTGTGTATATAGTGTGTAGTGTGTATAGTGCACTAACCCCCAGTATCTTGTGCGAGCAGCGTGAACAGGTTGGTGTGTGTTTAGTGTGTGTGTGTGTGTATAGTGTGTGTGTGTGTGTGTATAGTGTGTGTATAGTGTGTGTGTATGTGTGTAGTGTGTATAGTGCACTAACCCCCAGTATCTTGTGCGAGCAGCGTGAGCAGGTTGGTGCGAGGTAGAGCTGGTAACAGTGAGTACAGTACACACTGCCCTCGTCCTCCACGAAGCCCTGCTCCCCCAAACACTCCCCACACTGCACACACACAAACTCCTCCCTGTGCCACGCACTACCCATCACCATCAGGAACGGACCCCTGCACACACACACACACACCATCACACACATTATACATAATTATACATTAAATACTGAGTTTAATACTCTGATGTATTGTTTATGAGCTGCATCGTTATTCGTTATAATAATTAAAATATTATGAATGATTCTAAACCCACATTATCAGTAAATCCGGAGCGGTGGATGATCTGCTCTGTCTCTCCGGGTTTAATGAAGCTGATCATCACTGAGTGAATCAGGAGATTAATCTGATCTCTCTGCTCCTGTTCTGCCTTTAGCTCTGATAACTTTACACTGATTTCTGTAATAAATACTCTAATTACTCACTACTGTACTCTTACTCTCAGTACTTCACTACTATACTTTACTTAACACTACTTCTTACAACACAGTTCTTACATACAAAACATGTAAAACACTTTAGCACTTCTACTAAAGTCTCTTTTTATGATAGATTACTTCAGTATTTTACTCAGGTTTGATTTTGTAGTATAGTGTAGTATAGTGTAGTATAGTGTAGTGTAGTGTAGTGCGGTATAGTGTAGTATAGTATAGTGTAGAATAGTGCAGTAGTAGTGTAGTATAGTGTAGTATAGTGTAGTGTAGTATAGTGTAGTGTAGTGCGGTATAGTGTAGTGTAGTATAGTATAGTGTAGAATAGTGCAGTAGTAGTGTAGTATAGTGTAGTATAGTGTAGTGTAGTATAGTGTAGTACAGTATACACTCTAAAAAACAGAGGTACGACATGAGTACTTTTTTGTACTCGAAGGTACACTCTTTATAATTGTACCCTCAAAGGTACAATATTGGTCTTTACAGGGTCAGATTTGTTCCCTCTGAAGTACAAAGTCATTTCTAACAGCAATAAGTACAGATTTGTACCATTTAACCAGCCAAAGGGTACATTCAGTATTCTGCATCACTGTACTAATGAACAATATATATTTAAATTGCACATTTTTTTATTTGAAAGCCAGACAATTTTGTATCATCAAGTTTTTGAGCCATATTTAGTTGATGATAATGTTTATAATCTTTATGATCTTTACTGCCACAAAAACCATGGGTACAAAAAAGGACTTTCACTGAAAGGTACTTTTTTGTGCCTCAATATAAGGTACAGCCCCAGCGACAAGCTTTGTACTCTTTTAAGTACAAATCTGTACTTATATTTCTTAGAGTGTAGTGTAGTATATTGTAGTGTAGTAGAGTGTAGTATAGTGTAGTGTAGTACAGTATAGTGTAGTATAGTGTAGTGTAGTATAGTGTAATGTAGTACAGTATAGTGTAGTGTAGTATAGTGCAGTGTAGTACAGTATAGTGTAGTATAGTGTAGTGTAGTATAGTGTAG
Organism: Astyanax mexicanus; assembly: GCF_023375975.1. Classification (NCBI taxonomy): domain Eukaryota; kingdom Metazoa; phylum Chordata; class Actinopteri; order Characiformes; family Acestrorhamphidae; genus Astyanax; species Astyanax mexicanus. The sequence goes on from NC_064429.1 coordinate 12,638,270, forward strand.
TGTAGTACAGTATAGTGTAGTATAGTGTAGTGTAGTACAGTATAGTGTAGTGTAGTATAGTGCAGTGTAGTACAGTATAGTGTAGTATAGTGTAGTGTAGTATAGTGTAGTGTAGTACAGTATAGTGTAGTATAGTGTAGTGTAGTACAGTATAGTGTAGTATAGTGTGGTATAGTGCAGTAGTAGTGTGTACAGGTCTGACCGTATAATGGAGTCACAGTGAACACACACTGGAGTTCGAGCTCCTGCAGGAACGTGTTCCGCTCTCTGGACCAATGACACTTCATCTTTGGGATGTGGGCGGGGCAAAGGCTGGTCCAGGGCAGGGCCTAATGGTGGACTGTTGCTTCCGGATCCAAAAGTGGGGTTAATCAGACCTAACACACACACACACACACATTATACACACACACATTATACACACACACACACACATTATACACACACACAAACACACACACATTATACACACACACACACACATTATACACACACACAAACACACACACATTATTACATAGCTGAGAAGAGTTGGTTGAACACGTCCAGGTAGCTGCGCCGTTAAAATAGCAATCCACCAAAGTCAGAGCTCACCTGATCTACTCTTAAAGAGAATGATGAGCAAGATGATTAGTTTATTACACGTTACGCCCAGTGTGCACCTTAATTGCGTAGTGTTTATACACACTTACTCAGGTAAATTACACACCTGTGTTTGGTATTTACTGTATAGTTGTGTTGGGTACTGATGGTCTGTATCAGTTTAATAACACTGAACTAAATTACTGAGACTTACCTGCTTGGTTTTTTACAGGAGATCTGCAGCCTTTCATCATCGTCTTTACTGGAGACCTCACATGAGCCCTCAGCTCACACTCCTGCACCTCACTGAGTACACACACACACATATACACAAACACACACACTGTTTAGATCTATATAAATGTTCTGCTGGCTTCACCTAGTGGAAAACAAGTATTACAGCTAAATATATATATTTATATAGATATGATGTAGATTTATATGTATGATATATTATGTGTGTGTGTGTGTGTGTGTGTGTGTATCCAGAATTAAATGAATACAGAAGAATAAAGACAGACGGAGGAAAGAGCAGAATAACTTTATTAGAATAGAGAAACAGCAGCAGAGAAACTCACACAGTCCTGATATAGACCACAGATCAGCCCCGCCCACTCAACCTACATCAGAGTAGCCCCGCCCACTCAGCCTACATCAGAGTAGCCCCGCCCTGTCTTTTATTCCGATGTTATAAATATGTGTTTTTATACTCGTGGTTACAGTATTGTGAAGTACTGAATAGTAACCGATGAATCGTTATAAATATCGAATCGCCAAACTCTTATCAATACACAATATATTCTCACCCCTTTAAATAAAGAGCTACTTTATTAATATTTATATTCATATCAGCCTGAACCAAATATATTAATACAGAAAATATAAATATTAGCACATACGAGTCTAAAATATAACTGTAAACATATCAATCACAGCCATAAATATCAATAATCCAGCATATAATTAATAAATATCAACATATATCAGCCCCAAACAAGAAATATAGCGATCAATACACCGATCAGATTATCAATCAGCATCATCTGTCAATCAAACCATTACATAATAATACACACTTCACTATATAATCAATACTAACACACACACACACACACAATCACATACACACACACACACACAATCACACACACACAATCACACGCACACACACACACACAATCACACACACACACAATCACTATACACACACACACACACACACACACAATCACTATACACACACACACACTATACACACACACACTCACAATCACACACACACACACACACTGGGGGGCGGAGTTAGACGAGACTGAGGACGTTGAGGGTTCGAGCGGACACGCCGTGGTGCCAGTCCCGCAGTGTGTGATACCTCGGCCCCACCTTAATCTTCATCGGCCTACACACACACACACACACACACACGCCATCACACACACACAGATAGAGAGAGAGAGAGAGAGAGAGAGAGAGGGGGGGATGTGGTCAAGAAGGGATGTGACAGAATGAACCAATCAGAGCAGAGCAGCCACAGAGCAGCAGGCAGGACACACACACACAATCACATACACACACACACACACACACACACACACAATCACATACACACACACAAACACACTATAAATACACACACACACAGTGTTAGTGTATAAGCTTAGCTAGCATCAGTGTTAGCGGGTTTATTAACACAGCGACAGATCTGGTTTGGGGGCGGAGCTTCAGAATGAAAACTTAACAAATATTTTAAGTGGGAATTTAACCAAACTTAATCCCATACTCTACACAACTCCACTCAACTCTACACAACTCAACTCTACACAACTCCACTCAACTCCACACAACTCAACTCTACACAACTCCACTCAACTCTACACAACTCAACTTTACACAACTCCACTCAACTCTACACAACTCCACTCAACTCTACACAACTCAACTCTACACAACTCCACTCAACTCTACACAACTCCACTCAACTCTACACAACTCTACACAACTCAACTCTACACAACTCCACTAAACTCTACACAACTCCACTAAACTCTACACAACTCCACTCAACTCCACACAACTCTACACAACTCAACTCTACAAAACTCCACTAAACTCTACACAACTCCACTAAACTCTACACAACTCCACTCAACTCAACTCTACACAACTCAACTCTACACAACTCCACTTAACTCTACACAACCTTTACACAACTCCACTCAACTTTACACAACTCCACTCAACTCTACATAACTCTACACAACTCTACTCAACTCTACACAACTCCACTTAACTCTACACAACCTTTACACAACTCCGCTCAACTCTACATAACTCTACACAACTCTACACAACTCCACTCAACTCTACACAACTCCACTTAACTCTACACAACCTTTACACAACTCCGCTCAACTCTACATAACTCTACACAACTCTACACAACTCCACTCAACTCTACACAACTCCACTCAACTCTACACAACTCCACTCAACTCTACACAACTCCACTCAACTCTACACAACTGTTGTTGAAATGTTGCCTGTAGTTTATAGAATAAAACAATAATGTTCATTTTACTCAAACAGAAACTGATCCAGAAACTGAAGTAATCTCTTCATTTTATACAGCTGTATATATATATATATATATATATATATAGTATATAAGACAAGCAAGCCGTGCTAACACACAGCGAATCTCACACTGAAACACTGATACTCACTTTACTGACTTCTTATCAGACTCCACCTCCTCTGATCGGACTGAAGAGAGAGAAAATGAACAGTAAATTTACACATCTGTTAAGGATTAAACTGTAATATAAGCATTGTATATATATATATATATATATATATATATATATATATATATATATATATATATATATATATATATATATATATGTGTGTGTGTGTGTGTGTGTGTGTGTGTGTGTTAATACATAAACACTGCAGTTTTCATATATCTTCTTTACTGATAAATAACTCAACATAACATAACGAGCTACAGATAAGTCCTTATCTTAAACATATTTTATCTGTTTTTATTTATAAACTTCATGATTTTTACTGGAGGTGAGGCTGAGGTTCCCTGATTTTACCACTAGAGGCCGCTGTTCCCAAACTCTTCACTACATAAAGCACTTCTTCTACTAATAATTAAATCCCTACTGATTCAGTTGTTAATGATTCACTGATTCAGTTGTTCTTGATTCAGTTGATTCAGTTAAACTCTTTACCTGCACACTTGGTTCTGTTCACAGCATTTATATTTTAATAGTTTTGTATTATTGCTTTTTAAATTATTTAGTTTTTCTTTTATTATTATTATTACTCTTATTTTTTTTATTGCTTTTATTTTTTTGTTCATTTATTTATTTGTATTTTTATTGTATTATGTAAAAGTTAGTTTTAGCCTAATTTTAACTATTTTTTGCTGTATTAATCTTGTCTTCTTTTGATTTGATTTTTTTTATCAATTAAACCAAGTTTTATTATAATTATTATATATCTTTTAAATTCTAATTCTATTTTAGATTTTTTTCTATTTTTTTATTTTATTTACTGTTATTTTAAAATTAATACATTTTGCTATTATTTTATTTGTCATGTCAATCCCTGTTTCTGTAAATGTTTGGCTAAATTGAAAATGAGGGTTGCCCTCAGTGTACCTCCGAGTCAAAATAAAGGTAGATTGATTGATTGATTGATTGATTTAAAAATGACCAAATCTGATCTGATTGGTCAGATGTGATACCAGTGTGTTAGCTGTGTGTCAGTGTGAACAGCACAAACAAACTGAATCTGATATTTGAGTTTTTATTTGGGTTACTTTTATAAATAATATTGAAATCTAATATATATCTGATTTACAGTAATGTGACTCAGGATCAGTCGGATCAGAAGCAGAAGGGAGATGGAGGACAGAGCTGAGTAAGGGCTTCAGATCGGGGGAACGTTTGGTAATAAAGGGTAATATTTACACTGATGTTTCTGTTCAAACTGAATTAAAAAAAAGTTGTGGGAACCGAGAACACAACCTAAAGAAGAGGATGTTGCTAAATAGCGTGTTATTTTTACAGTGATCTGTAAAAATACACATTCTCTGTAATTATCGAGGCTGCAGATACTGGAACTGTTTGATAGCTGCTGTGATGCTGAAGAAGATGAAACTGAAACTTCATGTGAAGCTCTGCTGCTCTTTAGTGCATGAGCTTCAGTTTAGGAGAGTGAACTGTTCAGACCAGTGTCAGATACAGATCAGATTAATCAGATTACAGTGTGAACAGAATAAAATACACATCAGATGTAGTATTAAAATCAGGTTTAGGTGATTTTTCCCGCTGTGTGAATGGTCTTTATCTATATCTCTTCTTCAGTTCCAGCTGTAAAAGAAGGTGGAGGTTCTGCAGGACACTCACCCCCCTCATCCTCGGTCCCGGTCATCTGGGCCAGGATCCTGAAGGAGCGGGACTGGGACGTCCCCGTCCTCGGCCTCCAGTCCTCCGTGTCCTCCATGATGCGTTTCCTGCTGTAATCAGCGTGAGTGGGAATGTGGTAGAACCCGATATCAGTCTGAGTGATGGGCACACGCGGCATCCTACACACACACACACACACATTATACACACACACATAAATTATACATATTAAACATAATATAAATAAACACAGACATGAGTTACCACCTATAATTCAGTCTATAAATTAATATATTACCATATTGTCACTGTCCAATCAAAAACATTTATCACAAAAACAGAAACTTTACAGGGGAGAGAAAAAACCTTTTAAACTTTTAATGGAAGTCAATGTAAAAAGAGTTTATTTCAGGTCATTTTGAAGAGTTTCTATTGGTCCGTTCATCAAGAGATTTTGGTACAGTGTAAGAGACAGATCTGTTCAATATCAAATTATGTAGTAAACTAAAAATCAACTAAAATGGAGATACTTGTTTTTCATTGGACAGCGACAAAATATTCTTTTTACCTGTTTACTGGAGGTTTACTGAGACCAGCACGAGGACTAGATAGAGCACAGAAACACACACACACACACAAATTATATAAATGTATAGACAATAAAAAAATAGAAATAAAGTTACAGAAATGTATTTACTCTATAAGTGAAAAACAATAAAAGCTGAATATTTTACTTGTTAACTGGAGGTTTACTGACACCAGCAGGAGAACTAGATTCAGAAACACACACACACACACAGAGTGAGAGCAGTTGGAGTTGTGTAAGTGTTGGTCTGTAGGTGGAGCTACAGGGTAAAAACTCAACTGCGAGAACACTGTTTAACTGCCAGACATCATTAGTTTACATTTTTATTTTTGTGGTGTCTCTTAGGAACAGAACTCAGTGTAATCTGTAACGGGCCAATCACAGGTAAGATAGTCCCTGTTCATCCCAATAAACACTTAAAACTGGAAACAGGGACTTCACAGGTCATGCTGTTTCTCCATCAGCAGCCAGAGTCTGAGAGACAGTAATTGTACCAACAGTAATTGTACCAGTAATGTACCAGTAATTGTACCAACCCTCTTCCATGTTTAAAACCACAGTGTTGAAGACAGGAGTGAAATTGTTGTAGGAACCCAAAGTTCTAACAGAAGACTCCAGGGCAAACCATACAAAAGATATAAAGAAAATATAAACAATTTGATAGGAAACAATATCTGAAATAAAAGTCTTTGATTTTAAGTTACAGTCTTTAAAGAAGAGGCTGTTTTTGAATATTGTGGCCCTTTGACCAAATCCACCTCAGAACTGGAGTCTCCTGGAAGAACTCTCTCTGGAACTGTGGTCTCAGAGAGCAGACACTGGTGATCTTGGACCACTGTAGCTACGATTGGTCTAATAAATTAGTTTGAGCTAATCTTTTAAGATGATGCTTCATTGCATCGTAATCCATGTGCATGAAGAAAATCTCAGATTGAGTCGTTGTTTTTTGACGCTTTTCATTAAATTGCAGCTAAAAATTTCGTAACCATATTAGAAATGACTGTCATTTGTTAATGTAGAAAATTAACATGCTCAATACTGAACTCACAACACACACACTTTACGTAAGTAAGGAACTCAGATCTGTCTGTATCTGAGGACTGTTTCAGGCATCTCATGCCTCCCTCAGCTCCGGGATACACCCTCTCACCGTCAGCGCTGGCTATTTTTAGAGGTGAGCGCTTCCCGAGTCTCATTTATAACCTGATGAGAGCAAATCTCCACTCTGCTCACAGGAAGAGACAGCTGGAGCCAGTTATCAGTGTCTCTTAGGAACAGAACTCAGTATAATCTGTAACGGGCCAATCACAGGTAAGATCCCTGTTCATCCCAATAAACACTTAAAACTGGAAACAGAGTACAGTAGGTCATGCTGTTTCTCCATCAGCAGCCGGAGTCTGAGAGAGAGAGAGAGGGAGAGAGTACAGTAGGTGACGCTCTTTTCTCTCATCACTCTCATTGTGATGCTAGTCAGTACAGGCGTCTGTTAGCTGATGTGTTAGAGCTGGGGATGCAGCTCTTTCCTCTGAGCTTGTCCTCAGTCTCCTGGTGTTCTCATGGTGAGCGGCTGGGTTCATTTTGGTATGAATATCTAGGTACGAATTTTATATCTACAACAAAAACACATGCAGGTCAGTCTACACACAAACCCTACTACACACACACACACTCACTACTCTACCACAACACATTCACTACTCTACCACAACACATCACACACACTTTGTGCAATACTGACATTGTCGCCACTGTATTCGCCTGTGGAAACGTAAAAAATCAGAAATGAATCATTACACACATTATTGTCACCACTACATTATAATAACATTATCATCACAGTACTGTATGACTGGTAGAACTGCAGTAGAGTCTGATTGAGTGTTTCACACATTTACTTATTTACTTATTTGTTTATTTGTCTGTTTGTTTGTTGCTCTTTGATAAGGAACTGGCCTTTTACTAAATAGATCACCATTACAGCCTGATTACACCAGCAACACAACCCAGAGTGTGTGTGTGTGTGTGTGTGTTTATAGACAGACATTTCTGGGCAACGACATCATATCTCTGATTACACACACCCTCTCACACACACACACACACACTAGAATTAGTTCTAATAATATACAACCACCTACGTCAAATGGTATAGTACACACACAAACACAAACACTTACAGTATATAAGTATTTACAGTATTCAGTGGTAATGAGTACACCCCTCACATTTCTACAAATGTTATCATATCTTTTCATTGTGTTCAATATATTTCACAGATATATATATATATATATATATATATATATATATATATATATATATATATATATATATATATATATATATATATATATGTTATATAATTTAGAGTAGTCAGTGTTCAGTACACCTCACATTGAACAACTGTGTCCAGCTGTGTCAGTGTTAGAAGCTCTCAGGTGTGAAATAAGGCTGTTAAAATTTGGTGTTTTGTGTTTAATTCTCTCATACTGAACATGCCACCTCATGGTAAAGAACTCTCTGAGGATGAGAGGAACACAATTATTGCTCTATATAAAGCTATACAACGATTAATAACACCCTGAATCTGAGATACAGCAGTTTTTCAGGACAGTTTACACACATTCCTTCCCAGAGTCTGCAGAAGAAGTTGAGTCTACATGTGTGGCTGTGTTCTGGTAGAGGAGATATATCTCCAGGACTAAACCCAGTTGAGCACCTGTGGGGCATCCTTCACACGCAAGGTGGAAGAGGATCCAGTAGAAACCTGTGCAGCTCTAGTGAACTCTATACCCAGTAGAGTTTAGCCACAGTGTGAGGTGCACTGTTACCTGTGTTGTAGAGATTTAGATATTAATATCTGATGGTTTAGTTATTTTTCACAGGACAGTAAATATATACTGATATATGAGCTGAACACTGAATACTCTAAACTATATATATGCTTCTTTTCTACAGTGTTCTAATAGAGATATAATTTAATATTTACAGTAATGTGAGGGAGGAGTCTGTACACATTGTCCATCTGTGTCTAACTGACTGATGAGAAGTGTATAGACAATATTTGCATAAACACACAGTGTGTGTGTGTGTATAGTGTGTGTATGATAGTTAAGGTCAGACCTTTGGTGCTTCAGCAGGTTTTGGAACATGTACCACCCTGTAAAACACACAACAAACAACATGTATTTAATGGCAGTAACACGCAGTGTGTGTGTGTGTGTGAGTGTGTTTGTGCATGCATGTGTGTGTGTGTGTCTGTGCATGTGTGTGTGCGCGTGCGTGCGTGTATCTGCCTGTGTGTGTGTGTGCGTGCGTGTGTGTGTGTGTGTACGTGCGCGTGCGTGCGTGTGTGCGTGCGCGTGCGTGCGTGCGTGTGTGTGTGTGTAGTATCTGTTACTAACTATCTGAGAAGTTTCATCTGACGTAAGACATACAACAATCCAGGACACACACACACACACTGATATCTGAACTCCTCATATTCTATAAGAGTGAAGAACAGCAAATCTCCTTCCCAGAATGCCTCAGCCACATCACTGTGCGCGCGCGCGTGTGTGTATGTGTGTGTGTGTGTGTGTGAATTTGTGCATCTGTCCAATAATAGATAATAGTTTTTGTAAATTATAAATGATAAGTCTGATCTTCTCTATAAAACAGGGACATTGCAGCTACGGTTAGCAGGTGGTTGCTGAGGTGTTGCTAGGCAGTTACAGTGCTGCTCTGGGTGGTTGCTATCGTGTTGCTGAGGTGGTGTCCATGTTGGTTGTTAGGCTACTGGTATGAAGAGTCTTTGTGTTTTCTATTGCTGTTCTTTTAGTGTTTTAGTGGTTGCTGTGGTATTTTTAGTGGTTGCTGTGGTGTTTTCAGTGGTTGCTGCTGTGTTTTTAGTGGTTGTTGTGGTATTTTGTATGTTCGGTTGAATAATTTCAGTTACTGTATGTTTGGTGAAGTTATTGTTGATCAGTGGTTTAGTAATAAACTAGTAATGTACACACTGTGGCACTCTGTAAGGCCCCCTGCCGGCTGTAAAAGGCTGTGTATAATAAACACGAGTGAAACTAGTACTGTTTTACTGCTCAGTAAAATCACACACCTGCCTCCATCACTTCCACCAATCACACGCCCTCACCACCCTCTCCACCAATCACACACCTGCCTCCATCACTTCCACCAATCACACGCCCTCAACACCCTCTCCACCAATCACACACCTGCCTCCATCACTTCCACCAATCACACGCCCTCACCACCCTCTCCACCAATCACACACCTGCCTCCATCACTTCCACCAATCACACGCCCTCACCACCCTCTCCACCAATCACACACCTGCCTCCATCACTTCCACCAATCACACGCCCTCACCACCCTCTCCACCCTCTCCACCAATCACACACCTGCCTCCATCACTTCCACCAATCACAAGCCCTCACCACCCTCTCCACCAATCAGACACCTGCCTCCATCACTTCAGATTCAGGTGTATTTTACTCGATTGGGTTTCAGTTATTTTTTTATTTGTTTTAATTACAGTGTTCACAGCGCCACCTGGAGTCCTCAGAGCAGCATTACCTGGTGTTACTCTGCAGCAGTGAGGAGAGGAGAGTTCTCAGAGAGTAAGTAAAGAGATTTCAGCTCCACTGCAGTTTGAAACTGTTATACAGTGACGTATCAGAATATCCCATAATCCCATAATATCTAAAACTGCATAAATCTGACACCTAAACGAGTGGATTATTCTATTATTGTGATGACTGAACTCATCACCTCACTGGTGCATCGGTTCTATCATCACTGAGGATCAAACCTATAACCTGCTGAGAGCAGAGCTGATTGATTAAGTTGATTAAATTAATTGAGTTGATTTGAGTTTAGGTTTTATGGTTTTATCATTGCTGGGGATAGAACTCATTATCTCATGAGAAGTGCTGGCTCTATCACTGTCTGGGATTTACTTATTACCTCCTAATAAAAGAGCAAAGTGTTGCACATTTACAATTTAGGACTCAACCCTGACTTCTTTATTTATATTAAAGTTTGTTTAGATGCCAAAGACTCAATTTCGGATGAATCGATAAATAACCTCGGTTAGTTTGGGTGCCAGAGAATAAAAAGCAGCAAAACCAAGTCAACACCTAGACAGTAGCGCCACCCGGGGGCTTATTTCTGTATTAATGTTTAGAGAGATGTAGAGATGTGTGTTTGTTCATGTGATTAAGCAGCAGCTCTGCCCTGAAGAACAGTTCAGTTTACATATCGTCATACATTACAATTTACGTGCCATTACACACACACACACACACACACACACACTATACACACACACACACACACACACACACGCACACACACTCAGGCAGGTTTCAGATGCTGCTGATTCAGACAGATTGCTTCTAATAATACAGACTGGCAGTAAATCTGAGAGAGCTTTATTTCTTTATCGTCACTAAATATCAAACCAACACACACACACACACACACACACACACACATATCAGTTTCGGCTAAGCGTTTCTCCACACTCTGGTCTTCAGTGTGTGTGTGTGTGTGTGTGTTGTGTGTATGTATAGTGTGTGTAGAGTGTGTATATACTCTCATTGACAAAAACGAAAGCACCCAATCGAAATATACATATACATACATATTTCTATTACATCTTAATAAAGAGTCACATCAATTTGTCTTCAAAATCTTTGCAAAATCTTGTATAACTGGAATTTCCCGGTCCACCTTAAACAGTGCAGCGGTTACATTATGGTGATGTTTACGTGCCATTAAATGTTTTTAAGTGGTTATAAGTGGATATAGATGTTTATAAGTGGTTGTAAAAAGGATATAAGTATGTACATATTTCTATTACATGTAATTAAAGATAAGATTCACATCAGTTTATCTTTAACTTTGCAAAATCTTATATAACTGGAATTTTCCGGTCCACCTTAAACGGTGCAGCGGTTACATTATGGCGATGTTTACATGCCATTACATGTTTACGTGCCATTAGATGTTTATAAGTGGTTATAAGTGGTTACAGATGTTTATAAGTGCTAAGAAAGCATATACATACATATTTCTATTATATGTAATTAAAGATTCACATCAATTTATCTTCAAGTTTGCGAAATCTTGTATAACTGAAATTTCCCGAGGCGCCGTAATGTAACCGCTGCACCGTTTAAGGTGGACCGGGAAATTCCAGTTATATAAGAGTATAAAACTATATGTACAAAACAACAGGGACAACCGTCATTCTTAATTTGCAGTGGTTTTATTAAGGAGAAACCTGAACACACTGTGTGTGTGTATAGTGTGTGTGTGTAGTGTAGTGTGTATAGTGTGTGTGTGTGTGTGTGTACCTCTGCATGGTAAGTTTGAGGTTTCCGCTGCAGGCTTTGATCTTGTTCTGAGCCTCCAGGTGATTCAGGTTTTCAGTGCTCAGACCATCGATGGTGATCACCATATCTCCCACGCCCACGCCCGCCTTAGCTGCCTTACCACTGTCTGTTAACTGCACACACACACACACACACACACATAGCGCTTAGACACAGTGTGAAAGGTACTGTAGATATAGTCTATAGTACAGAATGTTTATTTGAGTTTTTGGGATTAAACTATGGATTATGAGGCTGAGAGACTAATCTAAGGGAGCTTTTACACTTGAAAGTCTGAATCGAAGTTCATGTGTTTACTACATTGTATATATTTGGTCCGCTTATTTTTGTTTTCACACTGCAGTTTAAGGAGCGCACCAAATACCTCTGTGTGATACTCCTACATCCTTTCATCATCACTTACGTATCCATGCGTTCTCCTTAAAGATACACTCTGTAGGAAAAGAGAGCGAGTGTGGGAAATAGCTGGAGTGGTCCAGTTTCAAAACCCCACAGAGAGTAGTCGGCTCCGCCCACTCCTCTCCAGACACGGCGCTACACCGGGTTGCCAAGTCAAGCCAGGCTGAATCTACACAATCCAGTGAAATACGCGTTCAGTATCTTCTACCATGGCAAGAAAGTTGTATTAAACCGGCTCATGTGAGCTTTTTCCATGGCTAGCTAAACTAGCCTCATGCACCGCTAGCTGCGTTAGCCTAAACCAAGCCTGATAAATCCCACTGCTCCAAAAATACTACACACCCCAAAGCTGGAGTTACTACTTTACAGCTCCTAGTAATTTAGAGTATAGAGTTTAGAGTTTATTTCAGAGTTTATTGTAAGGTGTTGAGGGGCGTGAATGAAATCTCTAATGGGCGTGTCCTCCAAGCCCAGCTCACCATCAGTGTGTAGTCTTACTCACCATGACTCCTTTCCATTAAGTGTTTCATTATATTTTATATAATGGTTGTTTGCGTAGCTGATGTGTTGTTGGCTATAAGAGCAAGTTACCTTAAGTTATCTTCTGCACTGTAAAGTGTGATAAAGTGCTGTGATGCAGTGAGAACTGCAATACAGGATTAAAGTTACCATACACAGGATATGTGGCAGTGTTAAATCAACACTGTTAGTGTTAAATTAACACTGAGAGTGTAAAGTTTAACACTAATAAGTGTTGGTTTAACACTAACAGTGTTGATTTAACACTGCCAAATTTCCTGTAATGAAAAAAGATACACTGGCATAAACTTTGAGTTGAGTATGAAATTGTTATTATATATCAGTAATGATGCTTTTTGTTGCCATTGTTACTTCTTAATGTTCCAGGGTTTTAAAATATTACAATGCTTTTTAATAATATTAATTTAATAACTTTTTTTTTGCATTATTTGTTAACACTGTGAAGTGTTGACTGTTGAGCTGTATTTTTACTCTGGATGGGAAAAATATTTTAACTCCCACAACAGTTCAGATTTAACTCCTGAACAGAGTTAAAAGAGTTAAAACTCCCAGAAAATAGTTAATTTAACTCTGTTATAGAGTATATATGTGTATTCGATGGTCACAAATATATATATATATATATATATATTGTGGCGTGAGGAGGCGGGGGAGTTGTGGGTCCGCCCCACGCCAGAGCGCAAAGCCATGCCTGTCTCAGCTGGCCCGCATGAGGGCTGATTGAGCCGCCAGTTGAGACAGGCATATATACTCAGCCTCAGCCATCATTTAGGAGGACTCTGGACTGGGGAGCTGAGGGCTGAGGCCGCACGGACCTTTAAACGAGCATAAAAAGAAGACTAAAGTAATTCTACAGACTCTAGAGCCCCATTGGGCTGAGTATGTTGTTTTGAGTTGTTTTGGGTGTGGTGGAGGGCAGTTTAAAAGCCAAATAAAAGGTACGTTTTGAGTTCATTTACTCCCCGTGTCTGTGTTCTCTGTGTGCTTCCTCCTTCTGGGTCACAGTGGTCACGCCCCTAACCCCAGGGCCTACCACAATATATATATATATATATATATATATATATATATATATATACATATATATATGTATATATATATATATATATATATATATATATATATATATATATACGTATATATATGTATATATATACGTATATATATATATATACACTTAAAATGACAGAAAAAACAGAATTTGCTGTCTTGTATAATGTTTCTATCTTACATTTCTACCAATGATGATTGTAAGCGTCTTTGGGTTTTAGAAAAGCGCTATATAAAAATTAAGTGTTATTATTATTATTATTATTATTATTATTATTATTACTTTTATTAGGTCTGAGTTAAACGGCTGTTTAGGTGCAGTTAAACCTGATTTATTACCCAGATAATAACCATAGATATTAACTAATACTACACAATGTATGTTCAGTGTTCACCACTCACACACTGCATTACACATGAGTTACTCACTACTTCTGTATGCATAACTCAACAAATACGACAAACCTAATCTGAACAGGTGTACCCAGACCTTTGTCACGCCCCCTTTTACCTGAGGGGGAGTAGCCAATCTGCAAAAATAACACTAATACACACACACAAACAAAAAAAAGAAAGAAAAGTAGACACACAGAGTGTGTGTGTCTGGAGCCCTGGAGGGGGGCGGGGGGAGGAGTATCATATGCATAATGAAGCCCCGGGGGGGTTAGCAGTGTGGAAAATCAATCAGGGGGCGTGTCCGCCAACCGTCTGCCAAACGGCCTCATGGGAAATAACAGCCGTTCCAGCGTGACATAAGAGTGTGTGCATTACGCCAGCAGTGAAAGGGATACACACTAATGATGTGTGTGTGTGTATATATGTGTGTGCATGTGTTGGGGGGGCGGAGTCTTACCCGTGAGATGGTGAGGGGTAGGTTGAAGTCTTTGCCCCCCGACAGTCTGAAGCCCCAGGGGGCGGGGCCTTGCAGCTCCACGCTGTAATTAGTGCTCATAATTTACACCAATCGAAAAAACACTATGGGAGAACAGCGCGAGGGTTGTGTTATTACACGTTTATAGATGTTCATAAGTGGTTATAGATGTTTATAAGTGGTTATAAAGCATATACATACATATTTCTATTACATGTTAATAAAGATTCACATCAATTTGTCTTCAAATTTGCAAAATCTAGTGTAACTGGAATTTCCCGGCCCGCCTTAAACAGTGCAGCGGTTACATTACGGCGCCTCAGGCTGCAGTGTTTAAGGCAGATCGGGAAATTCCAGTTATATATAAGAGTATATAATAAAAGAAGAGCTTACCTGCCACCGAGGGAGACGAGCGAGTGGCTGGTCCTGCCACTGAGAGAGCGAGTGAGTGAAGTGATAGAGAGAGATGGGGTGAGGGGAGCTTTAATACCCCCCCATTGGGGTAGGGGTGGTATGAGTTGGGGGTGGGGGGGTGACTTAGGGGTGTGTGTGTGTGTGTGTGTGTGTGTGAACAGGTTTGGTTTACACTCTGATATTTTGGGAGTCGAGCTCATCATCCCACAAGTTTTCAAACACACTCCGAACACAACCATCAAACTAATCATCAAATATAAATATATAAATTAAATATATATCATATATAAAAGATATAATCATCAATCATTTGTTGTAAAGTGTTTATTATTAAGCATTTAAATGTTTTCTAAGTGTTTTAGAGATCTGAACACAGTGCACTGAACACAGAGATCTGAACACAGTGCACTGAACACAGAGATCTGAACACAGAGGCCTGAACACAGAACTAAATACAGTGCCATTAACACAGCACACTGGGCACAGAGAACACAGCGATCTGAACACAGTGCACTGAACACAGAGATCTGAACACAGAGGCCTGAACACAGAACTAAATACAGTGCCATTAACACAGCACACTGGGCACAGAGAACACAGCGATCTGAACACAGTGCAAGAAACACAGAGAACCAAACACAGTGACCTGAACACAGTGACCTGAACACAGTGACCTGAATACAGTGACCTGAATACAGTGGACCGGAACTGTCCGGGTCTGGAGATAATTTATAATTATAAAAACTGAATAAATCTAAGAACAGTGATTACGGACTGATTTATTGTCTGTCAGTAATTAATGGTAATTGTTCTGTTTGATTAATGACTGATATCAAGTCAAGAGTCAAGTCAAGTCAAGAGGCTTTTATTGTCATTACATCTGAGTACAGGTACACAGTGTGATGAAATTACATTCCTCCGGAACCATGGTGCAACATAGAACAACAAGCAATAGACAACATAAAGTGCAGGAGTGACGACAGTGCAACATAAAATTATAAAATTATAACACTAAATAACAATAAATACAAAAGACGAGACAATTTTAAGACAGGACAGTGCAGTACCGATACGGTATAATAAGTGTATAGTGGGGATAAGGTGCAGAGATGTGTGACATACTGTAACATATAGAACATATATAATCACAGCAGTTACTGAGGTAGAGTTTATAGTTTTTAAGAGTGCAGCAAATAAAGTCATGTCAGCCTCTGTGTGCTGACTGGGTGTGTGTGTGGGTGAAGTTCAGTTCTTGTGAGTGTAAAGGGGGGGGGTGTACAGTTTAGTTTTGTGTGAGTGTGTTGGGTGAGTGGTGGGTGGGGTGGGGGTTCAGTTCTGTCTCTGTGCGTTGAGAAGTCTGACTGTCTGGTGGATGAAGCTGTTGCAGAGTCTAGTAGTGGAGGCTCGGATGCTCCTGTATCTTCTGCCGGACAGCATCAGAGCGAAGAGTCCGTGTGAGGGATGGGTGGGGTCGTCCACAATGCTGTTGGCTTTGCGGATGCAGCATGTGGTGTAGATCTCGGCGATGGAGGGAAGAGAGACTCCGATGATTTTCTCAGCTGTCCGCACTATCCGCTGTAGGGTCTTGCTGTCTGAGGTGTTGCAATTCCCAAACCAGACAGTAATGCAGGTGCTCAGGATGCTTTCTACAGTCCCTCTGTAGAGCATGGTGAGGATGGGGGGGTTGGAGATGTGCTTTCCTCAGTCTCCGCAGGAAGTAGAGGCGCTGCTGGGCTTTCTTGGTTATGGAGCTGGTGTTGAGGGACCAGGTGAGGTTCTCTGCAATGTGAACACCGAGGAACTTGGTGTTATCCACAATTTCCACAGCAGAGCCGTTGATGTTCAGCGGGTGGTGGACACCTGGAGCTCTCCTGAAGTCAACAACCATCTCCTTGGTTTTATTAAGAGATAGGTTGTTGGTTCTGCACCAGTCCGTCAGCCACTGCACCTCCTCTCTGTATGCTGACTCGTCGTTCTTGCTGATGAGGCCAACTACAGTTGTGTCATCAGCGAACTTGATGATGTGGTTTGAGCTGTACTTTGCAGTACAGTCATGAGTCAGCAGAGTGAACAGCAGTGGGCTGAGCACACAGCCCTGGGGGGCGCCAGTGCTCAGTATGGTGGTGCTGGAGGTGTTGTTTCCAATCCTGACTGATTGTGGTCTCTCAGTCAGGAAGTCTAAAACCCAGTTGCAGAGGGAGGAGTTCAGGCCCAGCAAGCTCAGTTTTCCGATCAGATGCTGAGGGATGATGGTGTTGAATGCTGAACTGAAGTCGATGAACAGCATTCGAACATAACAGTCTTTGTTGTCCAGGTGGGTGAGAGCCAGGTGGAGCGCAGTAGAGATGGCATCGTCTGTTGATCTGTTTGGACGATACGCAAACTGCAGAGGGTCCAGTGAGGACGGGAGCTGGTTTTTGATGTGCCTCATGACCAGCTTCTCAAAGCACTTCATGATGATGGGAGTAAGTGCAATGGGACGGTCATTAAGGCAGGACACTTGAGACTTCTTCGGCACAGGGACGATGGGTTGACTCTGAGTAGAGTTTTCCGCACATCAGCTGAGGACAGGCACAGTACCTGATCGTTTGGAGGAGGTGTAGTCTTCCATGCTGTCGTGTAGTTCTGTGCTTCGAACCTTGCGTAGAAGGAGTTCAGTGCATCTGGAAGGGAGGCATCACTGTTACAAGCAGGGGGGGGGTGACTTGTAGTTGGTGATGGTCTGGATGCCCTGCCACATGCGCCGAGTGTCAGTAGTGTCCTGGAAGTGGGCGTGGATTTTCTTTGCGTAGGTGCGCTTTGCCTCTCTGATCCCCCGGGAGAGCTTGGCTCTAGCTGTTCGGAGGCCAGCCCTGTCCCCTGACTTAAAGGCCTTGTCTCTGGATCTCAGCAGCACACGCACTTCTGCAGTCATCCACGGCTTCTGGTTGGGGCGGGTTGTGATGGTTTTGGAGACAGTAACATCCTCAATGCACTTGCTGATGTAGCCAGTCACTGAGTCTGTGTACTCCTCCAGGTTGATGGAGTCATCAGAGGTAGCAGCTTCTCTGAACATGTCCCAGTCAGTGTGCTCAAAACAGTCCTGAAGAGCAGAGATGGCTCCTGGAGGCCAGGTTGTAACTTTCTTCTTCTCTGATTTGGCACGTCTGATGAGCTGTCTGTATGCTGGGATGAGCATGACAGTGATATGATCAGAGTAGCCGTAGTGGGGGCGGGGCTCTGCTCTGTACGAACCGGGAATGTTAGTATACACACAATCAAGCAGGTTAGCTCCACGGGTTGGAAAATCCACATGTTGGTGAAAGCTGGGCAGCAGAGCCTTCAGATTACTGTGATTGAAATCACCAGCAACAATAAACAGTCCGTCGGGGTGTGAGTTCTGGAGTTTGGAGATAACAGTGTACAGTTCTTGCAGAGCGTTAGCATTAGCACCGTTAGCATTAGCATTAGCACTGGGTGCTACATACACTGCTATTATGTACACGCTGCTAAGCTCTCTGTACAGGTAGAATGGCCTGGCTCTGACTACAGCAAACTCCACCAGCGGCGAGCAGTAGCTGGAGATCAGCGCAGCGTTGTTACACTGGAGCTGGAGCCGGAGATAGTCAATCTTGTTCGGCAGGGAGCAAACGTTGGCGAGAAGGAGAGATGGAACCGCTGGCCGGCTGGAGTTAGCCATTAGCTTAGCGCGGACACCGGTTCTCTTACCGCGCTTTCGGCTCCTCGCGCAACGCTTGCGGAGACACCTCTTCCGGATAGCAGGCTCAGGAAACGCTGCGGATCTTAGCAGGCCTAGCGCGTGTAGCTCCGCTCGTAGACCGTCTGTAAGTACAGATTTTTGTTGATTTTGCAGGTCTAGCAGGGTCTGTCGGTCGTAAGTTGTTCCCATAGCGAACTTTTGCATGATTGCGAGTTCAGATCGGATTATTTACACAGAAAAACAAACAAAAGCACCGTGTTTTGCTTCCGGAGTAGCCGCTGCGACTGCTCGCGCCGCCGACAGGAAGTCATTAGTGTGTTGAACACAGTGTTCACTCTCTGATTATGTGATTAAAATTGATTATCTGTGATTATGTGATGGTTGCTGAGCTCGGGATCGTTTTTTTTGTATGATGTATATATTAAAACATATACAGTTTAACTTTTGGGGAACATTAACCCTTTTATATATAATCCTTCACAGAGTAAGCAGCCAGTATAAGGAAACAATATGAAGCTTGTCAGTAAACTGTTCCAGTATCAGAATGGATTAAAATGAACAATATAAAGGCAGACAGGTCTGCTATAAACTTCTTTATTTAACTAAAATCTAATTAAACCTGTGGGGTAAGTTGAGGGTGGGTGTGTGAGGGATGCAGTATGGGGATAGTCCTGTAGGTGCAGTGGAACTGTGGAATGGTATCTTTAGTACATCTTAGTATTTAGTATCTCAGACTGTTCTACTGGCTGTTCCACGGCCTGGTCGCCTGGGGAAGAAGCTGTTTTTGGAACCGGCTGGTTCTGGTCTTCAAGCTTCTGAGCTCCTTCCACTCGGCAGCTGTGAGAACAGGGAGTGGTTTGGATGGGACGGGTCCTTCATGATCCTTCTGGATTTCCTCAGGCAGCTTTCCACAGTGCAGGTGTAGAAAGTCCTGAGGATGCTGGGGTTCAGACCAAACCTCCTCAGCCATCTGAGGAAGTAGAGGCGTTGTTGTGTCTTCATCACCACCCATGTGGTGTGTTCTGTCCACGTCAGATTGAAGACCCTTATTATTTATATTATAATTTCCTCCCACTGGGCAAAAACATGACGTTAATTCTCTTTGTCATACGGATCTTTTACACGCAGCCTTTTATATCAGCCAAACCTGAGGACAGAGAGAGAATAAAGAAAATAAAGGATTGTGTAAAAGATGTGAAAACAAGAAGTGTTTATCAACTTTCTCCTATTAAATAGTGATACAATAGAACTTCTCCCATTAGCCCCAAAGCTGCTAGAAATAAATGATCAGACTGAGGGCGCTATTTCAGTGATCTATAGAGCACAGGTCTATTGCATATCATACAGTTTGATTTAGGGCAGTGTGTCTTTCCTTTCATAACGACAGGAAAAGTACACCTTGCGCAGCTCAAATGCACAAAAGTCATGTAGTAATTCTCTTAATTAATCAGAGGTGTGGTTAATTTTGGGGGTAATGTGAAATAAACCAATCTCATCATTCCCTCACTCAAAGTCAGGTGTGCTGTCAGGGCCAGACAAGGAGGAGACTTGAGCGGATACAATAAAAATATTTTATTAAAAGATTTAACAAGCCAGGTCAATACCAGTGAAACAATGAGCAGGAATGACATGACATGCGCTCTGATTTTGGTGGATTGCTATTTTAACGGCTCGGGAGCAGAAGCTAAAAATCTTGGTGTTATCATAGATTCAGATCCAGCATTCGATAAACACATATCTGATGTTATTAAAGCAGCTTTTCTACACCTCCATAATATTTCTTTATATATAACATATATACTATAACATTTCTTTAACATTACTTTATAACTATTACTATAATTATTATTTCAGTGCACTTTTATCTTACTAAAAATTAAAGCTTTTAAATATTTTAATGAGTATTTGAGGTCTTTATTTGTAAAAAGTGCTTTAAAAATAAATGTAATTTAATTTGAAGCTTAAAGTTACGCAGTCAGAGCAGGAGGTCATGTGATCATCGGTAAAGATGATCATGAGAAAGATCTGATGATCAGAAGGATCCTGATCAGGTGATAATCAGACAAGTATCGGGGGATTAAACTGTGGTTTGATCAGCTGGAGTCTGATTACTGTCTGATTATCAGGGTTAATATCAGCTGATAATCGTAGGGGGCGGAGTCATGTGGGTCTCTATACTGAGAGGTACAGTCTACACCTGAGCTGAATCTGCTGCACCTGCATTAAACACGTATCTCCACCCTCCTGTAGCACAGCTGCTCTGTAGAACAGTGTGATCAGATTACTGAGATACTATCACATCATAAAATTCACAAAAAAACTGAGATAGAAAATGCAAATAAAAGTGTGTTTAATTACAGTCATTAAAACACAGAATATTTAATCTTTTATCAGATTAACTTCATTTAATTTATTAATAAAAATCTGTTCCTGCATTTCAGACCCAAAACACATCAACTAAAATAAGAGTCTGTAAAAGAGTTAATGATAAATTCAGTTTACACTAAATCACACACACACACACACACACACACACACACAACACGCACACAAACATGTGAGGAAACCAGTGTACGTGCAAAGTCACCAGTATACACACACACATGACTGATGATTTCAGTCATCTGATTTCCCTTCTACACTTCTTCTTCATTATTATTATTATTATTATTATTATTATTATTATTATTATTATTATTATTATTATTATTATTATATTGTTATTGTTATTATTATTATTATTGTTATTATTATTATTATTATTATTATTATTATTGTTATTATTATTATTATTATTATTATCAGTAGTAAATGATTTACAGAAATTGTAAATAAGCTAAAAGGAAGAAAACTACTAAATAAGAAAATCCAAGAATATACTAATAGTGAAACAATACAAAAACAACACAATACATCTCAGTATAATAAAATATAATAACAGCAATTGTAGTTATGTACAGTTACGCAATCCCTGTTAATATAATCATAATAATCTTATAATATCACTAATAATGATCTTCTGACACTAGGAGGGTGAGGGCGAGGACACGCTTCCTCTGATACATGTGAATCAGACTCCGCCTCTTTTACAACTGCAGCCAATCAGTGCAGCGTCACTAGGCGGAATCACAGTGCGCTCGGAGGAAAGCGCCGGATCTCCAGCAGGTGTGGTTCGGTATTCAGAACATTAGTTTATTGACAACAAGGTTGTGGGTTTAATACCCAGGTCAACTTTGGCACAGCATTTAACCCTCTCTGCACAAAGGCACCAGAACATGGCTGGGATTAACACAAAATAGGAATCAGTGGTTTAGTGGTTAGAGCATCAGCTTATTGAAGACAAGGTTGTGGGTTCAATATCGAGCTCAACTTGGGCAAAGTCCTAAACCCTCTCATCTCACAGGGCACCAGATCATGGCTGGGATATATGCAAAACAGGTGCAGTATACAGTGCACTGTTTTATTGATAACAAGGTTGTGCACTGTAAGCCCTGATAAGTTGAATTTACTTAAAACAATTGAGGAAACCGGTTGCCTTAAAAAAGTTAAGTAACGGGGAATGAAAACTTAAGTTAACATAACTTAGAACATCAAGTTATTACAACTAAAGGGGAAGTTGATTTAACTTTTTTATTTTTGTTATACTGTAAGACCAGATAAGTTGAGTTTACTTAACTTTTTTAAGGCAGTTGGGTTGCTCCAATATTTTAAGTAATGGGGAATGAAAACTTGAGTCAGCATCAATTAAAACATCAAGTTATTACAACACTACACACTGATGGTGAGTGTCTGTCAGAAACTGTTGGACACACCCAGTATGCAAATAGATTGTGACAGAAGCCAATGGAAAATAAGCTGCCAATGCCAACAGACTAAACTCAGTTATTATAAGTTGGTTTAACTCAAAGATCTAAGTTTGAATGTATATATGTGCCCACAAATGTTCAACTAACTCAAAATAATTAAGTATTGTTTAGAAATATCCAATTTTATGTAAAACAGACTTAAATCATTTGAGTTCAAACAACGTATGGGTTTACAGTGTGGGTTCAATACCCAGGTTAACTTAGGCAAGGACCGTAACCCTCTCTGTTGCTGAGGAACCAGATCATGGCTGGGATTAATGCAAAAACAGGTTCAGTGGTCAGTGGTCAGAGCACCAGACTATCAAAGACAAGGTTGTTGGTTTAATACCCAGGTCTGCTTGTGCAACGTTCTAAGTAGTCCTCTCTTCTCCAGGGTTTACCAGAGCATGGCGTTAGTTAGAGTGTTGGTTTATTGGTAACAAGGTTATGGGTTCAATACCCAGGTCTACTTACCCCTTAACCTCCTTAACCCTCTCTGTCCCTATGGCTGGGATTAATGCAAAAATAGAGCACTGGTGTCTCAGTGGAGTATGGGTTTATTGATAACGAGTTTGTTGGTTCCATACCCAGGTCCAGGTCCTTAACCCTCTCTGTTCCTGAGGGAGTGAATGATGGCTGGGATAAACGTAAAACAAGCATTGATCGTTAGGGTATTGGTTTATAGACCACAGGGTTGTTGGTTTAATGTCCAGGTTTGATAAGCTGCTACTGGCAGTATATTTAATAAAACTAATAATTGATTGAATCAAAATAACATTGATTAGAGATGGCTAATCCAGAATTTATCTGGATCTGGAATACTCCGGTTCTGCTGTACGGCCGTATTTAAACATGTGAAAAACAAAATCACGAGAATGTCAGGTGTACATTTATGCAAATTCTGCTGATGTGATGTCACGCATGTCATTAGTGAGTGCTATATAGTGCAGGTGGGCCGTGCAGCTGATAGATCCTGAACTCTGCGTGTGATTGGACAGTCAGAGCACTGAGAGGTAGGAGATTAGACCATGTTCAGATTCTGCTGTTAATAAATATATTATTATAAAGTGAAATATAATTATGTAATATTGACAATTTTTTATCATTAGTTTATACAGATTTGTATGAAAATTTTAAGTTTAACAGCAGCAGTGACAGTAATTTACTGTATTTTACAGCATTAATGTAATTTAATTAAACAGGTAATTAATGATTTACTGATTTAATGTGCTCAGTAGAGATAATGAATATTTCATCTGATTATTATACAGTTTATTTTTCTGAGTAAATAAACAGTTTTAACAGTAGTAATTAAGAGATTATTAATAAGTATTTTAACCAATGTAAAACTTAATTATTATTTAAAAAATTCTTCAGCATTCAGATGTAGTGATGTTTAATGATTTATTAACTAGTGTTAATTAATAATTAATAATTAGTAAAGACATTATTAACCAATGTTATTACTGCAGTAATAGTGCTGATAATGATAGATACTATATATGATAATGATATCTTTTAGACACTTAATGATCCCAGAGGGATAGATAGATAGATAGATAGATAGATAGATAGATAGATAGATAGATAGATAGATAGATAGATAGATAGATAGATAGATAGATAGATAGATAGATAGATAGATAGAAAAACAGTAGTGCTGAAAAACTAGTAGTGAAAGAAACTAGCGGTGAATTGTGAGTGTGTGAAGTGTGACCCAGTCGTTCACTGATTGTGATCAGGTGAAAGTGATGGCTCATAAGGTCCGGGTACAGGAGGTTCTGCTGAAGGCTCTGGAGGAGCTGAACGCTGAGGAGCTGAAGAGGTTCCAGTGGCACCTGGTTCAGGGGGTGCTGGACGGAAAGCCCCCCATGGCGAAGGTGAAGGTTGAGGGGGTGTCGCTGGACGAGACAGTAACTCAGCTGATGCAGTTTTATGATGATAAGGTAGCGGTGAACGTTACCATGACGGCGCTCAGACGCATGAATCAGAACCAGCTGGCCCGACAACTGGACCAGGTTCTGATCTCAGGTAACGGACCTCCGTCCTCTCCGTCTGTAACCTGTAACCCGTAGCCTTTAACCTGTAGCCTGTAGCCTTTAACCTGTAACCTGTAACCTGTAGTCTGTAACCTGTAGACTGTAGCCTGTAGTCTGTAACCTGTAACCTGTAGTCTGTAACCTGTAGCCTTTAGCCTGTAACCTGTAACCTGTAGTCTGTAACCTGTAGCCTTTAGCCTGTAGTCTATAACCTGTAGCCTGTAACTACGGGTCTGATTTTCTCGTCTCTCTCCTGCAGGAATCTTCCAGAAGCGTATAGAGGGGAATCCTGGAGACGACCTCTTCCCCACAGCCTGAAACCTCGCTGATGTCCCCATAAAGCAGCATAAACCAGTCAATCAATAAAACACAGTTTAATCAATAAACCTGTAAATCAATAAACACAGTTTAATCAATAAACCAGTGTTATATTAATAAACACAGTTTAATCAGATCAGCGTCTCGTCTGTTTCTTAGATCTGACTGAAACACACTGAAACACTGCAGCAGAACTTCCTGCTAAAAATCAATAATAGATCATATTACTCACCTATAAATAATAAAACTCTTAATAACTTCATTAATCTCCTCACTGAACTCCTTTACTCCCTACAAACCTTCACTCTCAGATCCTCAGCTGAGCTGCTAAATCCACCATCATCCTGGAGATCTGAAACTCTATAACCCCCCCAGCTGTGGTTAAACATCTCCCTCTGTTTCAACATTTTTATCTAATCTGAAGACTCTTCACTTCTGCCTGTGGTTTAATCTGCTAATCTCTAGATTTAGATGTATAAGTACTAGTGTTGGTTTAAATCTCCAGTAAACAGTGTATCTGCTCTTTCTGTGAGTTCAATCTTCTGATAAAAGATAGAATTATGTAATTATCCTTTAGCATAGGTTAAACTGTGAGAGAGAAAAGAGAACTCAGGGAATTCTGGGATGGAGTTCAGGTGTATCTGCTTTATAGAAGGAAGTCAATCCCCATAAACCTCAAGTGAATTAGGAACAGTTCCACGGTCTAAAACTGTGCTGGTTGATCCAAGAATTACGTAAACCCTGATGCTGCAGAGCTTCAGTAGATGATGGATGTGATACACAGCTCTGTTAAAAAATAAGAGACACTTAAAAATTATGAGTTTATTTTATTTTTACCAAATTAAAAACCTGGAATATAATGAAGAGGAAGATGGATGATTACAAGCCATCAAACCAAACTGAACTGATTTAATTTTTGCACCAGGAGTAAAGCAGCATAAAGTTATCCAAAAGCAGTGTGTAAGACTGGTGGAGGAGAACATGATGCCATGATGCATGAAAAAAAACAGTGATTAAAAACCAGGATTATTCTACCAAATATTGATTATTTCTGAACTGATTGATTTCTTTGCATTATTTGAGATCTGAAAGTTCTGCATCTTTTTTGTTATTTCAGACATTTCTCATTTTCTGTAAATAAATGCTCTAAATTATCAATATTGTTGAAGATTAGATTATACTGTAACCCAACACTGATCCAGTCCCAGGAGGAGTCAGTTCAGAAAGAGATGGTTTGGAAGACAGAAGAGGGATGAGATGATTGAGATGAGAAAGAGTTAAAGAAGATTGACTGGGATTGAAAGGGTGATTGAGATAAATAAGGAGGGGTGTGTGATTGATATTAGAAAAAATGATGGACAGAATGATGATTGGATAGATTAATGATGGATGAATGATGATTAGATAGAGTGATGATGGACAGAGTGAAGATGGACGAGTGTTAATGGACAGAGTGATGATTGGATAGATTGATGATGGACAGAGTGATGGACAGTGTGATGATGGATGAGTGTTGATGGACAGAGTGATGATTGGATAGATTGATGGACAGAGTGATGGACAGTGTGATGATGGAAGAGTGTTGATGGACAGAGTTATGATTGGATAGATTGATGGACAGAGTGATGATAGATAGATAGATAGATAGATACTTTATTGATCCCCCGGGGGGAAATTCTGGACGAGTGGACGAGTGTTGATGGACAGAGTTATGACTGGATAGATTTATGGACAGAGTGATGATGGACGAGTGTTGATGGACAGAGTGATGATTGGATAGATTGATGATGGACGGAGTGATGATGGACGAGTGTTGATGGACAGAGTGATGATTGGATAGATTGATGATGGACAGAGTGATGGACCGAGTGATGATTGGATAGATTGATGATGGATGGATGATGTTAGATGTTGGCGGATTTTTATCTGTGTTTTTAGGTCAGGGGTGAGTCTGAAGTCTCTGAGAGCATTTCTGAGTTAGGGATGGTAATAATGGCTGTGTCACTTCCTGTTCTACTTTCAGTTTCATTCTGACTTCCTGTCACACTCAGCGCTCCCACAGCCCCGCCCCCTTCTTCTCCACTGAGCTTCTGTTTCACTTTCCACCATCAGCACATGACTGGACTGATCTTATGAAATAACAAACATTCTGAGAAATATCATCAAAACTGTTTATACCCCCCCCCATCTCTTCTTCATCTCTGTTATCTCTCCTTCTTAACATCATAAAATAAGATAACAAAATAAAATACAAATAAAAATGTAATGTGGAGTAACATGTTCTGATCTTTACAAATAATAACAAACAGAAGTACAGAAAAATATTTTATATTGTATTTTTTGTGATTAACTGTAATTATGCAAATATTGATCTATGTTACTATAAGGTGGGCTTTGATTTATATTAAAAATGTGCTTTTTGAGTTCTCTCTTCAGTTTCCACCAAATAATCCCAGACTGATTCTAAACCCGTTATGATCTAATCTTATCCATCCCGGCTGGAGCGAAATCCTGGGCTGGATTTCTGCACCATCTCTGCCGCCCTCTCTCACCTACAGGCAACACAACCCGCAGGATAGCCCCTCCCACAATCGCAGGGCGGAGCTTGTGTTTGTATTTGAGCTGTAAATTCATTACATATATTAAAACACTAAATTAAACTGCTTAAAAAAAATACTTAAATAAACATTGAATATGCGTCTCCTGTGTGTCAGTGCTGTGGGCGGAGCCAAAATAACAAATATTATTCTGCTCTCCAGTGATAGATGTTAGTTTATTAAATATTAACTGTTTCCTTTATTAATTTAGGTTTTAATTCTGTGTTCTGTGAGTTCAGGTCTGGGTTCAGTATAATGAAGAATATTCTCAGTTCCACTCAGACTCTGATTCAGATCTATATCTTTATTTGGTCATAAAGAAAACCTGCATCATGAGACTGACGGGTACAGATTATGCAGATGCTGCAGATTTCTCATGCATGTGATTGGAGGGCACTATATATGTGCAGGCAGGCAGTGCAGCGCTCAGATCCTCATCTCTGCGTGTGATTGGACGGCTTGACCAGCGAAAGGTAAGAGATTAGACTCTACTGGGCTTCATCAAACTTCTGCTGTTCATTCTCTTATATATTATTATACTATATACATTATATTATACAATATTAATTACAGATACAGAGAGATGTAGACAAATATAGACAGATATATAGAGATGTATAGAGGTGTAGACAAATATAGACTGATGTAGGTAGAAATAGAGACAGGTGAAGACAGGTGTAGAGAAATGTATAGAGGTGAAGACAGGTGTAGACAAGTGTAGACGGGTGTAGACGGATGTGGAGAGATGTATAGAGGTGTAGACACCTCTCCAGTGAGAGATGTATCGTTTTACGGTCAGATTTCTCTGATAATCTGATGTATTGATTTTATATTTTGGTGATTATATATTGAGTTCTTCAGGAACAGTAAAACTGATCTGTAATCTGAACTCTGGGTAGATGGCCTCGTTCCGGGTGCAGGAGGTTCTGCTCAGGACTCTGGAGGATCTGAACGCTGAGGAGCTGAAGAGGTTGCAGTGGCACCTGATTCAGGGGGTGCTGGACGGGAAGCCCCCCATGGCGAAGGGGAAGGTGGAGGGCAGGTCTCTGGACGAGACGGTGAGTCAGGTGATCCAGTTCTACGATGATGATACAGCAGCTGACGTTACCGAGAAGGCACTCCAGCGAATGGGTCAGACCCAACTGGCCCGGAAGCTGAGGAAGAACCTGGATAATGGTAAGAGCTTTACTCTCTGCACTGTAAACCCCACCCACACCTGTAAACCCTGCCCACACCTGTACCACGTGACCTTCAGATCTGACCGTGCCTCTGTTCCACAGGAGCCGCCCACAGGAACCCTGCGGACGACGTTCTCCCCAACGCCTGAACCTCTACTGTCCTCCTGACCCTATCACCCTCAAACCAGTAAAACCAGTAAAACCAATAAAACCAGATTAACCAGATCATTCTGTCTCTTCTCCTTTCTTATTTTACTATCATTTACCTGAGTTCACCTGTATAGGTTGTGAGGTGTTATCATGTGTGTCTTATTGGACATGGTAGAGTAGAGTTTAGATTCTCGGGCTGAGATTTCCCTCCTCTTTCCTCCTGAAGAAAACGGTCTGTGATGTAGGTTTACCTTTTTAATGCTATTTTTATTATATATAAAGCTCTGGTGTGATAATCACGATATAGAAAAGTAATAAATCACACTGTGATTATAAACAAACTGCAGAAGATATAGTGTTATAATCATACAGCACTGGAAGTGGTGGTTGCTATGGTGTTGCTATGTTGTTGCTATGTTGTTGCTAGGTCACTGCTAAGGTGTTGCTTGATGGTGGAAATCAAATATGTTTGGCCAATAGAGTGATGATCCGACATTAAAACAACACTGTAACACAGTGGAGGAACTTCATTACTCAATATTTACTGTACAATCTGGTCGTGTCTCTGAGTTTAGTATAAACTCTTTAGCAATGTCATAGCAAGCAACACAGCGTTGGTTTATATTTATACAGTGTATAACTACAAATTCTACACATGGAGAAAAAAAAAATAATAATAATTGTGAGAATATTAATTATAGAGTTAAAGTGGTAACTGGGCCTGAATTCACTGTAGGTGATTTAATGCCACTGAACTCATTGCTGGATTTTCAGTTTAGTCTGTTCACTGTTTACTTTACTGTTTTTAGTTTTGTTTTTTTTCTTTAAACTTTGATTAATTTTCATTCATTCCAATTTTTCCATCACAATCCAAAAATACTGTTTTGTCTTAAAGATTCACTGAATAAACTGGTTCAGCTATTTTTGGACTGGGACTCGTGTTGTATCATAAAGAGATCATACATCCGGATCTCATCTGATTAAATATTTCACTGTAATAAATTAAATGTATTTTTATCACTTTGTTACATCTATTATCTTTGTGCTGCAGAGATACAGTTCTTATATGAGTGTTTCTAACAGTGAGAAGCTGGAGGAGCAGACGACTGAATTTCACCCTGAGAAAAGCTTTATTATAGAGACGTGAAAGTGCTGAGTAATAGAGAGTATTAGAGAGTAACAGAGAGTAAAAGAGTGATGGAGAGTAATGAAGAGTAATAGAGAATAATAAAGAATAATAGAGAGAAATAGAGAGTAATATAGAGTAATGAAGAGTAATAGAGATTAATAGAGAGTAATGGAGAGTAATAATAAGTGATAGAGAGTAATGGAGAGTAATAGAGAGTAACAGAGAGTAAAAGAGTGATGGAGAGTAATGAAGAGTAATAGAGAATAATAAAGAATAATAGAGAGAAATAGAGAGTAATATAGAGTAATGAAGAGTAATAGAGATTAATAGAGTAATACAGAGTAATAGAGAGTATTGAAGAGTAATAGAGAGTAATATAGAGTAATGAAGGGTAATACAGAATAATGAAGAGTAATAGAGATTAATAGAGAGTAATGGAGAGTAATAATAAGTGATAGAGAATAATGGAGAGTAATAGAGAGTAATAGAGAGTAAAAGAGTGATGGAGAGTAATGAAGAGTAATAGAGAATAATAAAGAATAATAGAGAGAAATAGAGAGTAATATAGAGTAATGAAGAGTAATAGAGATTAATAGAGAGTAATGGAGAGTAATAATAAGTGATAGAGAGTAATGGAGAGTAATAGAGAGTAACAGAGAGTAAAAGAGTGATGGAGAGTAATGAAGAGTAATAGAGAATAATAAAGAATAATAGAGAGAAATAGAGAGTAATATAGAGTAATGAAGAGTAATAGAGATTAATAGAGTAATACAGAGTAATAGAGAGTATTGAAGAGTAATAGAGAGTAATATAGAGTAATGAAGGGTAATACAGAATAATGAAGAGTAATAGAGATTAATAGAGAGTAATGGAGAGTAATAATAAGTGATAGAGAATAATGGAGAGTAATAGAGAGTAATAGAGAGTAAAAGAGTGATGGAGAGTAATGAAGAGTAATAGAGAATAATAAAGAATAATAGAGAGAAATAGAGAGTAATATAGAGTAATGAAGAGTAATAGAGATTAATAGAGAGTAATGGAGAGTAATAATAAGTGATAGAGAGTAATGGAGAGTAATAGAGAGTAACAGAGAGTAAAAGAGTGATGGAGAGTAATGAAGAGTAATAGAGAATAATAAAGAATAATAGAGAGAAATAGAGAGTAATATAGAGTAATGAAGAGTAATAGAGATTAATAGAGTAATACAGAGTAATAGAGAGTATTGAAGAGTAATAGAGAGTAACATAGAGTAATGAAGGGTAATACAGAATAATGAAGAGTAATAGAGATTAATAGAGAGTAATGGAGAGTAATAATGAGTGATAGAGAGTAATGTAGAGTAATAGTGAGTAATAATGAGTAATAGAGATTTATTGATTCAGTTTCAAACATTTAAACAACCGATATTCTTCACCACAGGTTAATTTACCCTATTCATTTAATTATAGCACCACCATGTGGAGTAATGAAGCAGTAACTTTAGTAAGTCTATGTATTAATAATGTATCACAAATATGAAAACGATATAATATATTGCATTATTGTTATTTTGTTCACTAGTCTTCAGTCCAGTGGATGGTGATGTAGGTGATGATCGTCATGGTTGAACTCGTTCTTGGTTAACCTGGACTCTCCATGAAATTTCATGCTTCTCTGTTCTCACCCATTCCTGTTATCTCCATAAACTACACTACCCAGAATTCCACTCATCACTTTATCATGGCCACAGGATATTGTTCTGGGTTATCCACTTTTCTCTATCACCTGAGTTCTAATTCAGTTCACCTGTTTTTTTCTTTCCGTGTTTCCTCGTGTTGGTATTTATACAGCTCTGGTTTAGTTCCCTTTTTGTCAATGTTTTCGTAAAATACAGAAC
Source organism: Astyanax mexicanus (assembly GCF_023375975.1). Lineage (NCBI taxonomy): Eukaryota > Metazoa > Chordata > Actinopteri > Characiformes > Acestrorhamphidae > Astyanax > Astyanax mexicanus. The sequence goes on from NC_064429.1 coordinate 12,670,363, forward strand.
ATTTTTCTTATGTTTTATAATCATATTGTCTTTTTTGACCATCTTTTTCTCACGTCCATGAGTGAGAATCTGCTCTGCGTGTTCCTGCCAGTTCTGATTTCTCTTTCAGCTTTAAAACAGTCTTTCTTCTACATCCCGAGTCTGTGGTTGATCTCAGAGCGTGATGGAGCTCAGACACCACGAGTCTCTGGGAACCAGAAGCTTTCAGAGAAAAGACTGACTGAGCGACTTTCACATGTTCAAACCTGAAAAACTACAAAATCATCAGCCGGGAAAAAAACAGAGAAACCACAAAACTGAACTGAAACCAGTCACAACATACGCTACACAATAAACACAAACACACTAACATACAGCCAGTTTCACTGGGACATTTTACCTACTGGGTGAACTGGGTTAAAAGTTCTGCTTCTGGTTCTTTAGTTTGATCTGTAAATAATAATACAAACCAAATGTGTATATATCAGCCCAACTACCCAACTACCCAACTGCCCAACTGCCCAACTACCCAACAGCCCAACTACCCAACAGCCCAAAAGCCCAACTACCCAACTACCCAACAGCCCAACTACCCAACAGCCCAACTACCCAACTGCCCAACTACCCAACTACCCAACAGCCCAACTACCCAACTCGCCAACTACCCAACAGCCCAACTACCCAACAGCCCAACTGCTCAACTACCCAACAGCCCAACTACCCAACAGCCCAACTACCCAACTGCTCAACTACCCAACAACCCAACTACCCAACAGCCCAACTACCCAACAGCCCAACTGCTCAACTACCCAACTACCCAACAGCCCAACTACCCAACAGCGCAACTACCCAACTACCCAACAGGCTAACTGCCCAACTACCCAACTACCCAACAGCCCAACTGCTCAACTACCCAACTACCCAACAGCCCAACTACCCAACAGCGCAACTACCCAACTACCCAACTACCCAACAGCCCAACTACCCAACAGCCCAACTACCCAACTACCCAACAGCCCAACTACCCAACTACCCAACAGCCCAACTACTCAACAGCCCAACTGCTCAAATATCTGAATGCTCTCTTCATTCTGATTTTATTTAACAAAATGACCAAAACAATATTAAACTCAAATCAGGGAATTTATTTATATTAACATGATGGGAAATTACACCTTCTCAGCAGAGAGGGCTCCAAATCCCCCACAGACCGTCTCTAACACACACTGTCTCAGGGGCTGGAGTGTGAGATACGTGTGAGTCAGAACCAGCGAGTCAGAACCGGCGAGTCAGAACCGGCGAGTCAGAACCGGTGAGTCAGAACCGGCGAGTCAGAATCGGTGAGTCAGAACCGGCGAGTCAGAACCGGTGAGTCAGAACCGGCGAGTCAGAACCGGTCCTCTCCGTGTGATTGGCTGTATGGTGCGGGTCCAGACTCAGGTGGGTCGTTGCCACGGGTGGGACAGGCTGCTCTCAGAGGCGGGGCTTGGGCTGAGGGGAATTCTGGGAGATTCTGGGGGGCTTTGGGTCTCTCCGGGGTCACTCGTGGGGTCAAAGGTTGTGCCAGAAGCCACTCCTACTGATGCCCTCCTGGTGGGAGCGGTCGCCATGGCGAGAGACCCGGAGACCAGATCCTGTTCACAAAGACTGAACGACTCTCTCACACACACTGCAGCCTACACGCACACACACACATTATACGCACACACACATTATATACACACACACACAAACACATACGCACACATACACACACACATTATACACACATTATACACACACACACATTATATACACACACACACATTATACACACATTATACACACACACACATTATACACACACACATACACATTATACACTGTATTAAAGTGTAATTGAACTGTAATTAAAGTGTAATTAAACTGTATTAATTGAGCAGTTCTGACCCGGGTGTGTGTGAGACTGATGGACTTGGTGATGCTCTGTTGTCTGTATGAATGTCTGAACGACGCCAACCTGCTCTCAATCAGGTCCAGCTCCATCTGTCCAATCACCTGCAGGCAAAATCAACATCGGTACAGGCCAATCTATACTCATCTATACTCATCTATACTCATCTATACTATACTATAATCAACTATACTCAACTATACTTATACTATACTATACTACACTATACTATACTCAACTATACTATACTATACTATACTCAACTATACTATACTATACTATACTATACTACACTCAACTATACTATGCTATACTATACTATACTCAACTATACTATACTATACTCAACTATACTATACTATACTATACTCTAGGACTAATTCATATGTTGTTATTACAGTTAGTGCTACAGAATAAAACACAGGTGAAGGTGTGGTCAGGTGTGCAGACAGGTGTGGTACCTTGGTGCAGGTGGAGGTGGTGTGAACTCTGTTTTTGGATAGGCTGCACTGTCTGCTGAGAGACGACTCGCTATTGGAGGAGGAGAGACGACCTTTACCCTCAGGACTGGACAAACATGACAAACCGGGGACCTTCACCGCTAGAGTCGCCCTACACACACACACACACACACACACACACACATAGTATACTGTATCTGGAGTGTAGTGTGGGTGTAGTGCGGGTGTAGTTACCTGTATCTGGAGTGTAGTGCGGGTGTAGTGCGGGTGTAGTGCGGGTATAGTGCGGGTATAGTGCGGGTGCAGTTACCTGTATCTGGAGTGTAGTGCAGGTGTAGTTACCTGTATCTGGAGTGTAGTGCGGGTGTAGTGCGGGTGTAGTGCAGGTGTAGTTACCTGTATCTGGAGTGTAGTGCGGGTGTAGTGCAGGTGTAGTTACCTGTATCTGGAGTGTAGTGCGGGTGTAGTGTGGGTGTAGTTACCTGTATCTGGTGTGTAGTGCGGGTGAAGTGCGGGTGTAGTTACCTGTATCTGGAGTGTAGTGCGGGTGTAGTGCGGGTGGAGTGCGGGTGGAGTGCGGGTGTAGTTACCTGTATCTGGAGTATAGTGTGGGTGTAGTGCGGGTGTAGGTACCTGTATCTGGAGTGTAGTGCAGGTGTAGTGCGGGTGTTGTGCGGGTGTAGTTACCTGTATCTGGAGTGTAGTGCGGGTGTAGTGCGGGTGTAGTGCGGGTGTAGTGCGGGTGTAGTTACCTGTATCTGGAGTGTAGTGCAGGTGTAGTGCGGGTGTTGTGCGGGTGTAGTTACCTGTTTCTGGAGTGTAGTGCAGGTGTAGTGCGGGTGTAGTGCGGGTGTAGTTACCTGTATCTGGAGTGTAGTGGGGGTGTAGTGTGGGTGGAGTGCGGGTGGAGTGCGGGTGTAGTTACCTGTATCTGGAGTGGATGATGGCGTAGATGAAGGGGTTGTAGACGGCGGAGGCTTTGGCGATGACCGCAGGGAGAGTTTTAGAGTAGGGGTTGAGCAGGTGAGCGTACCTGTGTTCAGTAGAAGGTGAGTTGTGTAATAGTGTAAATTGGTGAGGTGTGAGTGTGAATTACAGGAATATTATCACTTTAATCCCTCACCCGGCCGAGGCCACCAGCGTCACGCAGGCGTACGGAGCCCAGGAGAGCACGTACACGCTGATCACTACTCCGGCGATCTGCGCCAACTTCCACTCCGTACGAACACTGTGCTGCAGACGAGACACGCCCCCATTCCTCACCTGAGAACCCAACCTGCACACATCCCTGCACACACACACACACACACACACACACATTATACACACACACACACACATTATACACACACACACACACACATTATACACACACACACACACACACATTATACACACACAAACACATTATACACACACACACATTACACACACACGCACACACACACACATTATACACACACACCCACACACACACATTATACTGACACACACACACACACACTTGTTCTCAGATTAAAACATAATATTAAGAGAGAACAGTGCTTGTCCACACACTGCTGCTACTGCTTTGCAGATTGATTTAGGGCGTGTCAGTGTGACTTTGCTATCGTAACGATGGGAAAAGTACACATTGCACAGCTTGAAATGCACAAAAGTCATGCACTAATTCTCTTAATTAATGATGGGTGTGGTTCATTTTGGGCATAATGTGAAATATTAAACCAATCAGAGTGTCTCTTGTTCATCATTCTCTTTAAGAGTAGACCAGGTGAGCTCTGACTTTGGGGGATTGCTATTGTAACGGTGCAGCTACCTGGACGTGTTCAACAAACTCTTCTCAGCAGAGGAAACTGAGCTGCTGGTTGACGCTGTGAAGGAGCTCCAGCAGCTCATTTATGGGAACAGCAATGTTATTTTATTTACTATTCTGTTTATTGTTGATGTAAAAGTTGGGTTTGTGCTGCTGTGTGTTCATGTGTGTGTAATAAGTGGGGGTGTACGCTCGGCTCGGCACAGCGCCTGTGTTACCGAGATAGCGATGAACGTCTGACTGTTGGCATCTGTCTAGGTTGTATTCAGTCAGTGGAGCTCCTGTGTTTTCTGTTACCAAGATAAACAAGCAAAAAAAAAGGTCTGAGATGGAGGGGTGTAAGATAGCGATGAGCATAAGGTACCTGCTGGTTCTCCGTACAGAGAGGAACATGCAGGTGTAGCAGTAGAGGATGATGATCAGTGGGATGAAGAAGACGCAGCAGCAGAGCGACAGCGTGTAGCTCCGGTTCCCCGCCGCCGGCGAAGCGTAATCCCACGTACACGACGTCATCAGACCCTCCGGCACGTACGCACCTGCAGCCCCGCCCACAAACATAATCACCACCATACTCACTGGCCACTTTATTAGAAACACATCCCACATTGTGCTTATAGTGTCTCTATATCAGTTCAAAGGTAATAAAACTAATAATACTCACTCCAGCCAATCAGAGGAGCGAGGCTCCAGGCCAGCGAGTAGATCCAGACGAGGGTGATGATGATGAAGGTTCTGCATTTGGAGTTCCACTGCATGGCCTGCAGCGGCCGGGTGATGACCAGGTACCGGTCCACAGAGATCGCCAGCAGAGTTATCATAGAGCTGATCCCAAACAGAGCGCCGCAGAATGCGTAGATCTCGCAACCTGCGGAACACGCAGAACACACCCGTAAAACATGGTGCAGTTAGCATCAGATCAGTGTAAGAGAGTGTAATAGTGAGTTACCCAGTTCCCCCATCATCCACTGGGTGTGCAGGCAGTTGATGAAGAACACTGGAGACTGTGTTAGCGCCATCAGCAGGTCGCTCACCGCCAGGTTAATGATGAAGAAATTCGGCAGCGTACGCAACTTCCTGTTACTGAAACAGACAAAAAATTTAATATATAAAATATAATAAACACAGAAACTCATATCTTCTGAATGTATCAGAGGATCAGATACAGCAGAGCTGCTGGAGTTTTTAAACACCTCAGAGTCACTGCTGCACTGAGATTAGAACACCAACTGTGCCCTGTGGGCAACATCCTAGGGTCAGCGTCCTGTGGGCAGAGTCCTGTAAGCTGTGTCCGTTCGTCAGGGTCATGTGAGAAGTGTCCTGTGGGCGGAGTCCTGTATCCACTGATGAAGGACTGGAGGACAGTGAGTGATTAAACACTCCAGCAGCACTGCTGCATCTGATCCTCTCTATGTGCAGAAGTGTAGATCGTATTAATCTGTTAGAGACCCTCCACCAGTACCTCCACCAGTAGCCCCAGTAGCCCCCCCCAGACTGACCTGCAGAAAGCGAATATAACCAGTGTGTTTCCCGCCACTCCCAGCGTCCCGACGATGAGGATGATGAAGGCGAGGGTGTAGTGAACATGATCCTGAACCTCCACCTTCCTGAACACACCGTGTCTCTGCAGCTCCATCACCAGAGCCTACACACACACACACACACACACTAACATAAACACACACACACATTATACACACACATTACACACACACACACACACACACACAACAGTGCCACTCCCATTAATGCCCGGCTCCGCCCCCAAACCGCTGACCCACATCTCTGGAACAGCTTTAAAAGATTTTACATGCATTTAGCAGACCACCACACACACACACACACACACACACACACACTTATACACACACACATACACACACACCAGGCCACGTGAGAGAGGTGTCTGCAGTGCAGGAGCACGGACACAAGGGGGAGCCACTGGTATGATATTAAATGGAACAGCAGTAAATATATTTACAGGATTAAGAGATTTGGGAGATTTAGCTTTTTTATATTAAGTGCACTTTTGAGGTCTTTACAGGTGAAACTAAACCCAGCACCAGCGTGTCCTGCAGAGATCTGTCCTGCTGAAGCTGCCTGAGAGATTACAGGATGCAGGGAATTTAATTAAGACTTTATTTCTGCTTAATTCATTAGTTATTAAGGGCTGATAGTCTCGGGACCCTTTATTCCTGAAATTCAGAGCTGCTATATTCCAGGAGTCCTGAGGGCTTTATCTCCAGGGTTCTCCCATTATAGGGCCATGTTTCCAGGACCCTGCGTTCCCAGGAAGCCTACATCTCCAGGGCCATATTTTCACAAGGTCATGTATGTATAGGGTCAAATATACCCAGGAGTTTATGTTCTCAGGGGTTATATATTTGCAGCACCATGTGTTCCCATCAGGGGCTATATCCCTATGGTCCTGTACACCCAGTAGTCTATACTCTCAGTGTCCTAAATTACCAGGACCCTGTAATCTGAGTACTCTATGTTCCTAAAAGAGACTATATTTACATATATATATATACCCATATATCTTATACATCCTATGCACCCAGAAGAGTATGTTTTGAGGAAGCACATATACACAGGGTTCTGTATATATTTTATTCTTCTATATTAAATGTATGTATTAATGTAGTTTCTGTTCTCAGTTGGTATATATTCTCATAGTTCCATAATCTAAGGGTTCTCTATTGCCAGAACCCTATGTTCCAACGGGAGACTATATTCTCAAGGTCCTGTATAATCAGGACTCTATGTTTTCAGGTGATTTATAATCTGAGAGTGATTCATTAATCTGAATTAATCCTAAATGATCAGATATGTAGTGTCTCAGTCCTCTATATTCCCGTATTACTAAAACTGTAATCCCAAAAAGACAATATTGCAGGGAGTTTACATTCCCGGTGTCCTGTAATCCCATAATGCTTTATTCCCGGGACCCAGTGTTTCTAGAGGAGCATATATTCCCAGAGTCTGATAATCTGATTGTTCTGCATCTTCAGGTCCTTCTTCTCTCAGGAGGTTCTGATGAGTCCAGGTTCCTCTATCCTCTCTCACACTGTTAATACAGGAAAACAACACAAGAAAACAAGAAAAGGAAGAACAGGAAAGGGTAAGAGGAAGAACAGAACACATGTTTCAGAGAGGAGGTTTTATTCTTTTATCTGTAATCTGTCCATCAGAGCTGCAGCAGATGGAGTTCAGACAGAGAGCGAGGGATGAGCTTTATCTCCTGAACTCTGATCCCTGAGAGCACCAGCCTGTCTCAACTCCCACTGACGTGCCAAAAACACACACTATACTCTACTATACTCTACTATACTACTCTACATACACTATACTATACTCTTCTATACTATACTACTCTACACACTGTACAATACTCTACTATACTATACTACTCTACACACTATACTATACTCTACTATACTACTCTACACACACTATACTATACAATACTACTCTACACACACTATACTTTACTATACTCTACTATACTATACACACACACTACACCCACACGGTACTATACTGTATAGCTCTGCTAGAGAAAAACACAAAGAATATGAAGAACAGATAAGAGTGAAGGACTGAAGGAGTGAAACAGTAAAGGAGTAAAAGAGGGAAAGAGTAAAAGCATGAAGGAGTGAAGGGAGCCTCGTATCACTATAGAGGAGGATTTATCAGACTGATTTTTTCAGCAGGATAATGTTCACCCACACACAGCAAGGGTTTCCCAGGAACACAGTCTCCACCAGATTGCAGCACTTCCTCGTCCTGCAGATCTCCAGATTTATCACCAATCCAGCATTTATGAAGCAGCTGGGACTCAGCTTCAGCTTCAACCTACGAGTGTAGAGCTACAGGATCTACAGGCCCAGCTGTAGCAACATCTGTGGCTAAATGTGCTGCAGGATCCAAACAGAACCTGTAGAACCTCCAAACCCAACCCTCTCAATCTCATCTTATATCCAGCATAGAGGAACCAACAGGATCTAAACTAGAGACTCTAATACTGTACTCACTAATATATCATCACTAATATTCACACTCAGAAACACTATATTACAGATATACACTACTTTACTGCAGGATGAAGAATCAGGACTGAGGTGTTCTGAGTAGAGAAGCTACAGGAGTTTAGAGGTGATGTATCTAAACACACCTGAGACTGAATCTATACCTGCTGAGACTGAACACACACACACACACACACATTTACACACATTTACACACACAAACACTACCTGCTGAGACTAAACACACACACACACACACAACCTGCTGAGACTGAACACACACACACACACACTACCTGATGAGACTGAACACACACACACACACACTACCTGCTGAGACTGAACACACACACACACTACCTGCTGAACTTCACACGACTCCACGCAGTAACGTCCAGCTCCTCTTCCTCACATCCTCATCACCACCACAGCACCGCTGCTCTGAACCGCTGTATGAATGTCAGTTTTAGTGTGTGTGTATGAGTGTGTGAGTGTGTGTGTATGAGTGTGTGTGAGTGTGTGTGTGTGTGTGTGTAATCCAGGCAGCAGTGATGTCTCTTGGTGAGTGTGAGATTTAAACGTGTGGGATTATATTTACCACTGTGTGTAATCCCGCTACACACACTGCTCTGAACATGAAAACACTATCACTAATCTAATTCACCAATCAGCACCAACCAGCAGCCACACACTGCCAGCCCAGCTACCCAACACCATACTGAATATAATCACCACACAAACCAGCACTGAGACTCTCCACTGAACCACAGGAAGCAGCAGGAGGAAAAACCCAGAACCTCCGAGATCAAATATAAACCAATCAACCAGAACATTATAACCACCTCAATATTTATACACCGTTACCCATGACTGTATTTATATAACAATTCCAGACTGTATTTATGTTTGTGTTTCTCTGTATATTTTATTATTCTCTTTATTTTCACCCTGATCTTCAAAAACCACCACAGAGCTGCTATTATTATTATTATTATTATTATTATTATTATTACAGTGTCCTGTTGTTCGTTTCTTTGATCCGGATCAGTTGATGAGTTTGTTTATTTGGAGCTTCAGTTTCTCCCTCTGTTTGGTTTGTTTTCACACAGGTATAAAAACCTAAACACAACAAAAAAATACACACCAATAAACCACGTGAGCATATCGTCTCCTCTGATTGGTCAGAGCTGTGTGGCACGGGAGCAAGAAAGTGAATATAGTGAGAAGATTCTGTGTTCCAGTGTGTATCTCTGTGCTTACTGCTGCGCTTTAAACACAGTGTTTTAATGGGATGTGCAGCGCAGATGAGAGCAGTGAACGCTGCACATCCCACTGCGCTCAGTGTGTAAACAGCATGGAGCAGCAGAGACATAGCTGTGGTAATTAGAGTATATCAGTTTAAACTCCGCCTGAGTGTGATTTACTGTTTACACACCTGATCAATCAAACCACATTAAAGTTACAAACAGACCAGAGTCTTGTAGTTTTTCTCAACACCAGGAGCAGTCGTTGCTGTTGAGAACAATGTTCTTCACAAATTCAACAATAACAGAAGACGTATTGAGATGATGTTCAGCGGATGATCTCCTGCAGTTAAAGCTCATTCTGAGGGCTGTAATAATCAGAAGGTTGAGTTTGTGAATTCTCGCGGTGACGCTGTGGAGACCGAACTGTTCTGAAAGTTATTTTTAACTCTTCTTGAATCTCAGAGGGAAAAACTCTGTGGAGATAAACCCTCACGCTCACGTAACTCACCCCCCAGCTGAATCTGCTGTGGACGTTAATCTGTATGTTGGGATTATTGTGAGCTGGTGGAGGAGTATTGTACCGGCTGATTCTGGGTCAGCTGAACAGTGGTGATTACACGCTGATCTGTTTTACAGCTTATAGAGAGAAGCAGAACAATAAATGAACATTTTAAACCTCAGTGATGCAGAAAATCAAACAGATTTAATCCAAAAACCCTGCTGTTCCCAAACCTCTTAACTCCCTCACCCAGCACACCCACATCAGCTAATTAACCAATCAGCTAACCAACCAATCAACTAATCAACCAATCAGCTAATTAACCAATCAGCTAATTAACCAATCAGCTAACCAACCAATCAGCTAATTAACCAATCAGATAATTAACCAATCAGCTAATCAGTGAGCATCTCAGTTGTCCAGTGTGGATTTGGAAGCTTGTCTTAAAAAATATGATTCCACATAAAACTCAGGACTTTACAGATAAATGATGTGAGTGGGCTCAGTAGGTTTAGTGGTTTATATATTGAGGTCTTAAAATATAAAAACAGATAAATACAACAGTTTACAACCCAGGGTCTGAAATTCTAGTTTTATTTCATGAATAAAATCATAAGTCACAACATAGATGGCAAAAATGAGGCTTTTAAACATCAAGGCAAGTTTATCTCTTGAAATTTTGATCTTTATAAACAGAAACAGGAAAACAAAAGTAGAGGCAGTAAATTCAGGTCCAGCTTTTCTCAGGAGGAACAAAAACCTGCAGTGATTTTTTATATTTCTGGATCTGAATTTTCCTCCAGAGTAAAAGAAACTCTAAATCAGAGGAGCTGCTGAGGATTTCTAATTATAAAAGCTAAAAACGAGCAGAAAACTACAGATAAAAGTTCTGCCAGGAGACTCTAATGCTACATCAGCTTTCTCTCGGCCAATCACCGTCCACCTGACTTTAGAACACCTGTAAACACACCTGTCTTCCTGATTTCAGACACAGACAACTCACATTAACCCTCCCCACCACCACCGGGTCAGCCCCTCCCACTTTCCAGGGGTTTGGCTCCGCCCCTACTGTCTACATAGAGCCAGGTGGACGAAGAAAGATTTATGATCATTTCAGACACACACACATGTGTAGTTTAGGGTAGTGCAGGTGTAGTTTAGGGTGGTGCAGGTGTAGTTTAGGGTGGTGCAGGTGTAGTTTAGGGTGGTGCAGGTGTAGTTTGGGGTGGTGCAGGTGTAGTTTAGGGTGGTGCAGGTGTAGTTTGGGGTGGTGCAGGTGTAGTTTAGGGTGGTGCAGGTGTAGTTTGGGGTGGTGCAGGTGTAGTTTAGGGTGGTGCAGGTGTAGCTTGGGGTGGTGCAGGTGTAGTTTGGGGTGGTGCAGGTGTAGTTTAGGGTAGTGCAGGTGTAGTTTGGGGTGGTGCAGGTGTAGTGTAGGGTGGTGCAGGTGTAGTTTAGGGTGGTGCAAGTGTAGTTAAGGGTGGTTAGTTGGTGCAGGTGTAGTTTAGGGTGGTTAGTTGGTGCAGGTGTAGTTTAGGTGGTTAGTTGGTGCAGGTGTAGATTAGGGTGGTTAGTTGGTGCAGGTGTAGTTTGGGGTGGTGCAGGTGTAGTTTAGGGTGGTGCAGGTGTAGTTTGGGGTGGTGCAGGTGTAGTTTAGGGTGGTTAGTTGGTGCAGGTGTAGTTTAGGGTGGTTAGTTGGTGCAGGTGTAGTTTAGGGTAGTGCAGGTGTAGTTTGGGGTAGTGCAGGTGTAGTTTGGGGTGGTGCAGGTGTAGTTTGGGGTGGTGCAGGTGTAGTTTAGGGTAGTGCAGGTGTAGTTTAGGGTGGTGCAGGTGTAGTTTGGGGTGGTGCAGGTGTAGTTTAGGGTGGTGCAGGTGTAGTTTGGGGTGGTGCAGGTGTAGTTTAGGGTGGTGCAGGTGTAGCTTGGGGTGGTGCAGGTGTAGTTTGGGGTGGTGCAGGTGTAGTTTAGGGTAGTGCAGGTGTAGTTTGGGGTGGTGCAGGTGTAGTGTAGGGTGGTGCAGGTGTAGTTTAGGGTGGTGCAAGTGTAGTTAAGGGTGGTTAGTTGGTGCAGGTGTAGTTTAGGGTGGTTAGTTGGTGCAGGTGTAGTTTAGGTGGTTAGTTGGTGCAGGTGTAGATTAGGGTGGTTAGTTGGTGCAGGTGTAGTTTGGGGTGGTGCAGGTGTAGTTTAGGGTGGTGCAGGTGTAGTTTGGGGTGGTGCAGGTGTAGTTTAGGGTGGTTAGTTGGTGCAGGTGTAGTTTAGGGAAGTGCAGGTGTAGTTTGGGGTAGTGCAGGTGTAGTTTGGGGTGGTGCAGGTGTAGTTTGGGGTGGTGCAGGTGTAGTTTAGGGTAGTGTAGGTGTAGTTTAGGGTGGTGCAGGTGTAGTTTGGGGTGGTGCAGGTGTAGTTTGGGGTGGTGCAGGTGTAGTTTAGGGTGGTGCAGGTGTAGTTTAGGGTAGTGCAGGTGTAGCTTGGGGTGGTGCAGGTGTAGTTTAGGGTAGTGCAGGTGTAGCTTGGGGTGGTGCAGGTGTAGTTTGGGGTGGTGCAGGTGTAGTTTAGGGTAGTGCAGGTGTAGTTTGGGGTGGTGCAGGTGTAGTGTAGGGTGGTGCAGGTGTAGTTTAGGGTGGTGCAAGTGTAGTTAAGGGTGGTTAGTTGGTGCAGGTATAGTTTAGGGTGGTTAGTTGGTGCAGGTGTAGTTTAGGTGGTTAGTTGGTGCAGGTGTAGATTAGGGTGGTTAGTTGGTGCAGGTGTAGTTTGGGGTGGTGCAGGTGTAGTTTAGGGTGGTGCAGGTGTAGTTTGGGGTGGTGCAGGTGTAGTTTAGGGTGGTTAGTTGGTGCAGGTGTAGTTTAGGGTAGTGCAGGTGTAGTTTGGGGTAGTGCAGGTGTAGTTTGGGGTGGTGCAGGTGTAGTTTGGGGTGGTGCAGGTGTAGTTTAGGGTAGTGCAGGTGTAGTTTAGGGTGGTGCAGGTGTAGTTTGGGGTGGTGCAGGTGTAGTTTGGGGTGGTGCAGGTGTAGTTTAGGGTGGTGCAGGTGTAGTTTAGGGTAGTGCAGGTGTAGCTTGGGGTGGTGCAGGTGTAGTTTAGGGTGGTTAGTTGGTGCAGGTGTTGATGTTCTTGCCGTCGGCTGCTTCCTCCACCAGTGAAACATGAAAATCGGTGGAGAGAGTAAAGTGTGAAACACACCCGACGAGTCCCGCCAGGTACTGCCTGCTGGTGTACAGAGCAATCTCCTTCATCCCACCTGCAGAAAAAACACCATCATCACCATCATTATCACCATCATTATCACCATCACCATCATCATCACCATCATCATCACCATCATCACCATCATCATCACCATCATCATCACCATCATCACCATCATCATCACTATCATCACCATCATTATCACCATCACCATCATCATCACCATCATCATCACTATCATCACCATCATTATCACCATCATGATCACCATCATTATCACCATCATCACCATCATTATCACCATCATCACCATCATCTTCATCATCATAATCATCACCATCATCACCATCACCATCACCATCATTATCACCATCATCACCATCATCATCACCATCATCACTATCATTATCAATATCATCATCATTATCACAACCATCACAATCATGTATCACACATCATCATGACTCAGTGTGAAAGCGCTAAATTTAGCAGTAGATTAGATTAGTAGATTAGACATAGATTGATGTTTGTGATCTGATTGGTGTTTGTGATCTGACTGATGTCTCTGATCTGATTGGTGTTATTGAGCTGATTGGTGATTCTGATCTGATTGATGTCTCTGATCTGATTGGTGTTTCTGATCTGATTGGTGTTTCTGATCTGATTGGTGATTCTGATCTGATTGGTGTTTGTGATCTGATTGATGTCTCTGATCTGATTGGTGTTTCTGATCTGATTGATGTCTCTGATCTGATTGGTGTTTCTGATCTGATTGGTGT
>NC_064429.1:12691777-12744277 GCF_023375975.1 Astyanax mexicanus
CCACACACCAACCTAACCACACCCACACACCAGCGTAACCACACCCACACACCAGCGTAACCACACCCACGCACCAGCGTAGCCACACCCACGTACCAGCGTAACCACACCCACACACCAGCGTAACCACACCCACACACCAGCGTAACCACACCCACACACCAGCCTAACCACACCCACGCACAGCATAACCACACCCACACACTAGCCTAACCACACCCACACACCTGCGTAACCACACCCACGCACCAGCATAACCACACCCACACACCGGCCTAACCACACCCACACACCGGCCTAACCACACCCACACACCTGCGAACCACACCCACACACCTGCGTGACCACACCCACACACCTGCCAAACCACACCCACAAACCAGCGTAACCAACATTACACTAAACACAGGGGAGCACAATACCACAGGGGCTGGTCTGAGGAAATGACAAGATACAGTCGTCACGGCAACGATCAGCTACTGTTTTATATTCAACACATCAACTTCAAAGCCTGACTGTTCACTCGCTGCCTAATTTTTACCACCCAAACAGATCATCAGTGTTATTTACTGGTTTTAATGTTATGGTTGATCATATAGGAATCTGATGACTGAAGGATTGAGAATCTTCTACCTCTGAACTGTCTTTTATTGATCCTGATAACTTATTGATCCTGATAACTGATATCAGTAAATCATTTTGGTAATATTTATATTAAACTCGGTGTAACCGGACTGTAGCGTGTGGGTGAGTTTCTCACCTTGTGAGCAGAGCGCCCCCTGGTGGCCGAGGTTGCAGTGGCAGCGTGAGCCCCCGCGCTCGTAGTCGTTAACGCAGAAACTGTCGGGGGGGCAGAGCGTCTCCTCACACGCACTGTTATAAACACGAGGGTCCGGCCCGCTCCACACCGACACCGAGGGGCTGGGAGTGGGCGGGGCTGTGGTGGAGGGGGCGAGGCTTGTCCTGGGAGGAGCAGTGGAGGTTGTAGTTGTGGATTGGGTGGGGGTAGGGACAGGTGTGGTGGTTAGGGTCCAGACTGTAACGGCCGGGGTAAAGGTGCTGCTGTCGGGGACAGGTGTGTTTTCAGGAACAGGTGTGCTCTGGGGGACAGGTGTGCTCTGGGGGACAGGTGTGTTCTGGGGGGCAGGGATTGTTCTCATTCTGTAGATGACGTTCCCGTTCCTTGGCGTTCCGGTTCGGGAGCGAAGTTGGGAGCGTCGGCTGCTGGTCTTCAGGGCAGGAAACGGATTGAGCTGCAGAAAGAGGAGGGTGTGGGGGGGGGGGCGTGTCCGGGATTAAGGATGAACCCTGAACAGCAGGGGGCACGAATCCTCTCCACACAGGCCCCACCCACTAGAGCTACTGATGAAACCAGTTCGATCAGCTCAGCTCCGGCTGTGTGTGAGAGACTGGAGCTTCAGAATTCATTAATTAAATCAGGGCTGGTTGGTCCGAAGCATATTCATTTTGTGTTATGATGGAATGAAACGTATAAAATGAAGTCTGATGTGATGAAATGTAATGAAATGTAATCCCGCAGAATCTGACGTGACACAATGCAATGTAAGTCATGTGATGAAATGTAATTGGATGTAATACAATGCAGTATGGGATTCATATAGGGGTCCATCAACTCAAGTACATTACATTGCGCCACGTGATTGATGAGATATAAATGTTATGTAATGTGATGTACCTCCTCTATGAATATATCGTAGTCAGAGTCATCGATATCAACACCATCCTCATCTTTACTTTTAGACTGAGTGATATAGAGTTCATAATCTCCACTGCCCACATCTACCAGACCTGAGAGAGAGAGAGAATAACAGAGAGAGAAAGAGAGAGAGAGAAAGAGAGGGAGAGAATAACAGAGAGAGAGAAAGAAAGAGAGAGAAACAGAGAGAGAGAGAGAATAACAGAGAGAGAGAGAGAGAGAGAGAGAGAGAGAGAGAATAACAGAGAGAGAGAGAGAGAGAGAGAGAGAGAGAGAGTTATATTGATCAGAACGGGGATCAGGTGCAGTGTTATTACAGTGTTGTGTGTCTCAGTCTCAGTGTTTGAGTGTTCTCTCAGTGGGGGGGGGTTTGGCTGCTGGTCTCAGTCTGGGGTAGTTCAGGACAGAGTTGGGGGAGGGGCTTAAGTCTAATTTCAGCCTGTATCCTCCGTCTATAATTAAGATATTTAATTTAATTAGCCTGAATCCCCTCAGCCAGCATGCAGAATCTAGCAACCTGTGTTCATAACACTAATCACACTAATATCTGTGTGTGTGTGTAAATGTGTGTGTGTGTGTGTGTGTGTGTGTTACCCAGTGTTCGGACGGGTGGGTTGATGGGGCTGGGGGGGCTGACCCCATGTGTGTTTACGGCTCTGATGATGAACTGATACTCCGTCTCCGGGATCAGACCTTTCAGAACCATCGACCTGGACTCTACCGGCTCCCGGATATACGTCCACTCTGTGTCCATCTCCGGCCTGTCTCACACACACACACACACACACACACATGCATATTTGTACTGTTATATTGTGTACTGTGTATAGTTGGGATTGTAATCCCCCCATCCCTCAGGGTCACACCTGTACAGGTAAGGTGTTTCTCACCTGATATAAGCCACCAGGAAGTGCAGGACGGGGGCGCTGCCCTCACTCTCGCCCTCCTCCCACGACAGAGCCAGCTCTGTATCCGACACAGCCGACACTACGGGCTGGGCGGGGGGCGAGGGGGGCATACACACTTCTGAGAGAGACACAGAGACAGACAGGTTCAGTACCTGTCTCACATTTAAAGTGTTTCCTCCCAAACGACTGTGAGCTGCAGCCGAGACAGTCCCCCACGTTTCATCTGTTTATATTATTTAAATATTGATAAACTGATCAATCACTGTTCTCACCATGAGACGAGGTGCTGACGTCCCGGGGCATGCTGGGACGTCCCTCCCCCGCCCATCCGTATGCCCCGACACTCACCCGGTACTGTGTAGCTACCTTCAGCTTCCCGATCACCACGTCCTCAACAAATAAAAAAAAACACAAATAAACAAACAAACACAAATAAACAAACAAACACAAATAGGGGGAGTCTCAGGGTTGGTTACAGTGGGAGTCTCAGGGTTGGGTACAGGGGGAGTCTCAGGGTTGGGTATAGTGGGAATCTCAGGGTTGGGTATAGGGGGAGTCTCAGGGTTGGGTATAGGGGGAGTCTCAGGGTTGGGTATAGGGGGAGTCTTAGGGTTGGGTATAGGGGGAGTCTCAGGGTTGGGTATAGGGGGAGTCTCAGGGTTGGGTATAGTGGGAGTCTCAGGGTTGGGTATAGGTGGAATCTCAGGGTTGGGTATAGGGGGAGTCTCAGGGTTGGGTACAGGGGGAATCTCAGGGTTGGGTATAGGGAAGAAAGGAATATTTTTACTTACAAAACTTGCTTGTCCATCAAATTGTCCCTGAGGAAGAGTAATAATTTATTGCATTTTATTGTTGAACAGAATTAAAACTGTCTGTAATCAGATCAGAAAAGCTTCAGCAGACAAACAGTCCAACAAACACACCTCCAATAAAACACAGGAGATTATTTCCCCAGATCCTCTGGGTGGAGCACACGCGTGTAGCCCACCTGATAGCTCCACCTGAGAGGATCTTTAGAAGGAATCTCACGTTGTGTTTTTTATTAGCGAAACCATACTGCTTTAGAGTACTACAGATTGTGAGAGATGTTTAGAGAGTAGACGTACAGTAGTCAGCATGTCCAGACTCAGAGGGACGTCCAGAGTCACAGGTGAGCTCAGGGGTCGACCAATCCTCACCTCTGAGTAGAACACCTGTGGAATAGTCACAGACTCAGTGGTAATGATACAGATCCTCCCTCACTACACAGAGCACAATTCAGCTCCCATCCAGAGCGTGCCAAGAGCGTGCCGAAAGCTGAGAGCTAGGTGAGAGCGTGCCGGGGGTGTGCCGGGGGTGTGCCGTAAGCAGAGAGCGTGCCAAGAGCCGAGTGCAGCGGCATTAGGCCGTGAGGGTGAATCATGTTTAGGATGAGGAGCAGAAAGTGGGACAGTCTGAGAGACAGAATTAGACAGTCTGACCTCCAGCGATGTCGATAGGTTGGTGTTCTCAGTGATGTTTACAGTAATGTCCGGTTCACCTCCAGACCTACAGCAGAATAAACCCTGAGAGCTCTTCATCTCTGCAGCTGAAGGTCAGGAGTTTATAGGTGCTAACCAAAAAGCACAGCTCCTCATTTTAATCTGATTAGCAGTAGCATATGGTGAACACCGGGAAACAAAATGTTGAAATGATTAGTATTAAGACACGCCCACACCCACTACCAAATCAGCACAGTAAGGGTAAAGAAAAAAGGTAAACACTGACACTGTCCAATCAGCTTCAGCTGTAGGATTACTCCTTCCCGGAGAAGAAGGTTGAGTGATTCTCCATGAAGCTCATTTAGAGGAGAAGTTGTGGAGATACCTTGTAGCCGGTGATGGTGCTGACATGTCTCCGGGGCATCTTCCACTGCACTCTGATGGCTGTGCAGTTCACCGTCTGCAGCTGGATGTCCAACGGCGGACTTAACCGCTCTGCAGCAAAAACAGCAAGAGAAACAGCTGCTACTGAAAATCCCAAAAGAGACCTGAAGCACAGAGGCCTGCAGCACAGAGACCTGCAGCGCAGAGACCTGCAACGCAGAGACCTGCAGCGCAGAGACGTGCAGCCCAGAGACATGCAGCACAGAGACATGCAGCACAGAGACCTGCAGCCCAGAGACCTGCAGCCCAGAGACCTGCAGCACAGAGACCTGCAGCACAGAGACCTGTAGCACAGAGACCTGCAGCCCAGAGACATGCAGCACAGAGAACACTCTTTGTGATAAACAGAGATAAACACACTCTACTAACCTCACACCTGTACTGTAAACACACTTGACAGCATGCAGTGTTTTGTCTTTTCTACGCTGGAGGTCAGGCTCAATTATCCGGAATAAAGATGTTGCTTTATGAGTGGTTGCTGTGGCTCAGGGGTGGTTGCTGTTGCTCTGGGGTGATACAATAACTAGTGAAACTCACACTCATATACAGATATTGTCTAAACTGCGCATGTTAATGTTATTAGAGCTTTATATGGATATTGAATGTTCCTCCTAAACTCCTGGAACCTGGTTACACTGTTCTACACCACAGCAACCACCCCAGATTCACCGGATCTCTGTACTCACCAGATCTCCTGCTGGATGTTCTCCTGGCACTGAAGGCCACATCTAGCACACACATGGTTCCAAACACGACCCAGATCCACAGCGACCGGGTTCTGCTTAGGCTCAGCATGTTTCCTCTTCAGACAAGATACCAGCCTTTACCCTCGAACCATCATCTCACCGCACACCACACACAGCGTCTTTTTCACAACACACCGCGTCTTTCATAGAACACACACAGCGTTGTCTTCCTACAGACGTTTGCCGTTGATGGGATTACTGAAGATCAGTCCAAGCAGCACACACTTCACATACACACTTCACACTTCACACACACACACAGCCCCTGTGCAGTGAGGCCTGTCCCGCCTTGCTGTTAGCTTTGGGGCTGCCGGGGGGTTCAGCATGGGGTGTTGGGGGGGGGGAGGGGGTTGAGGGGTTGTTTGGGGAGTGTGTGTGGAGGGGTATGGGGGGTGTTCTGTCTCCTCATTGGTTGGTTGAGTTGGGTTGGGGGGGCAGTAGGCTGCGGTACACTCGGGGTTAAGAGGATAATGAGTTTATCTCTGCAGATGGAGCTCAAACCCCACAGCAGCCACTCACTCCAATATAGAAACACAGCTACCGCACCTGCTCAACCCGCCTACGTACAGCCCAACACTACCCAACAATACCTTACACACACTCAGACCCTAGCCCAACCCAACACTACCCAACAAACACACTAAAACACACTCCAATCCAACATAACCCAACACAACCTAATACACCACAATCAACTCAGCCCTTAGCCCAACCCAATACACAGACACTCAGCCCCTAGCCCAACCCAACACAACTGAGCTAGAGATTCAGAGAGGAGGTGCAACCTCACCCTGGGGGCGGAGCTGTGGAAGAGCTGGGTATTACAGGCAGGTGGGGGTGGGCTCTTCTTATCTACCTGTCCACCTCTCACCTGAGCTGACTGAAGAGTGAGGACAGAGGGAGCGACCTGAAACGCGTCAGAGCTGTTTACACAGGTAAAGATCTGTACCTGTCTGTCCATCCATCCATTTACCTGTCTAACTGTCTATATATCTGTCTGTCTGCTGCAGGTGGAGGGTGGGAGATGAAGCTGCTGGATGTTCTGCTGGTGGTTCTGTTGGTACCGAGAGGCATCTGTCCTAAACCTCTACAGAAGCTTCAGAGAACTGAGTACCTGGAGTGTCCAGAACCGTGTGATCAGAACCAGAACCCAGCGGAACCCAGAACTTCACTCCAGACCCAGAGTGCGTCTCAGCGGGGAGGTGGAGGTGAACACACACCTGCACAGGTTAACTGTATAAATACAGCAGTAAAGGGTTACACTAGCGCTCAGACTCAGACTCTAAACCCCACAGGTTTATTGGCATTTCTGCTAAATTAGCTAATTGAATCTAATGACTTCACTAGTTAGCAAATATGCTAATAGCTAATAGTGAGGATGCTGTCAGAAAAACTGTTCAGGATGTTTGCTAACATATATTGAGAAGATTGGCTTTTTGTTAGCAAGCATGCTAACCTGTCAACAAGAACACGGTCCTGATAAAGTGTCCAGAAGAGTTAGTGAATATTATAACCCAGTTAATATAGTAATAAGAAAAATGTTGTAATATAACTGTAGTTTTATAGGTTTGTACAGTAAACAACTCTCTCTCTGTCTGTCTTCCTCTCTCCCCTGTCTCTCTCTCTCTCTCAGGTTCTCTCTCCTCCCTCCAGGCTAAGCTGAATCCCCCGGTTCTAAAGGTCAGTCTGTCCCCGGGTTCTGGTGGGCGGGGCAGGTGTGGTCTGAGGCAGGTACAGGTGAGGGTATCGGAGGTGGGGCTGGGTTACCTGAGTGAGGAGGAGCTGATCTTCAGGTACTGCAGTGGGCGGTGTCTCGGCTCCACCAACTACGACAGGATCCTCGGCAGCCTCGCCGCTACCGGCGTCCTGCAGGGGGCGCCTCCCCCCGCCTGCTGCAGACCCACCGCGTACGAGCGCCGCCTCGCCTTCCTCGACCAACACCTGTCCTATCACCTGCTGAAGAAGCACTCGGCCCGGAGATGCGGTTGCGTTTAAGGTGGACATGTTCTATTCCACCTTAAATGGTGAAAAAAAAAACTCTCGGACTGTGTGGAGTCGATGTGGTTTCAGACTGTGTGTGAACGTAAAGCCGAACACTGGTGATTAAAGTTGGTGATGAACGCTGGTGATTAATGTTGGTGATGAACGGTGTGATAAACAGTGTGATGGGATTGTTACTGGTCTTCAGGTCTGAGCTGGTTTCAGGGGAATGGGTTTACGCTGAGCTGAAACAGAACTCACCTGAAGCTTCATCATCTAATTACAGCACCAACCAACCGCAATTATTTATTAACCAGTGGAAGAATGAGTGTGAGGTTATCTCACCTTTACCACACACAATTCTCACCTCACCTTTACACACCTTCTACAGGAGATCGTCTAAACGGCTCAGCAGACATATTTTACCAGATAATGCACAGCCATCATAGCCCTCACCCCACTGTGATGTTTCTGTGATCTTCCAGAGATCAGAGGTTATGCTGCTGTAGTTGTGATGGTGTAACTGGTGGTGGGCTGGGGCAGCTCTAGCGGGGTAGTTTAGTGATCTGTACGAACGGTGGCTTCCCACAATCCCTGGGTTCCTAACTACCACCTGTTCTGCTGCCGCTGTGTGATTATGGAGTCTGTTTGGCAGACAGTATAACAGTGTTCTGTAGAACATGTTTAAAACCTCCAGCAGCACTGCTGTATCTGATCCACTGTACCAGCTCAACACACACCAACACCACCATTATGCTAATCACTGCAGTGCTAAGAAAAAACACCCAAATAATAATAATAATAATAATAATAGTTGCTCTGTGGTGGTTTTCCATCTTGTGGGTTCTGAGTTTTTGAAGATCAGGGTGAAAATAAAGAGGAGAATAATAATATATACAGAGAAACACAAACATAAATACAGTCTGGAATTATTATACAACTACAGAGTGAAATAAATGATCAGTAAATCTTCAAAAAATATAAATAAACGCTCCATTTGTCCGTGTCTCTGAGCATCACACCTGATCCTGATGCGTCACCTGAAGCAGCAGGTAAATTATAGATGCGTGTGAAGGTGTGTCCCGTTAGCAGCAGATGTTTTATGTGGTTAACGCTGGTTCCAGTGCACTACCGCCCCCATGTGTGACAGTCAGCAGGTACAATGTCATTCCAGTAATGTTCCTCACAGCAGGGTGTTTTGTTCTTGTTATTTTCTGACATTCCTCAAACATTTAAATACAAAATACTAAAATACACAGACTGATACACAGAGAGACAGAGAGAGGCCTCGGTAAGAGAAGTAGAAAATTTATTGCAGTATTTGTTCCATCGGTGGAGCCACTGTTCCAGCCAATCACGTGCGGCCGCTGGCCCGGCTGCATACTGCATGCTTTACACAATAAATTACATCCACACCCCGCTATCGTACAAAACGCACAGCCGGCGACGCCGAGGCGCCACGACAGGAAGAGCCGGACTGTAAGAAAGATTCCGGCGCTAAGAAAGAAAAGAGGAGGAAAAATGTAAAAACATCAACAAACTAATTTTCTCCAACATTCAGTAAATATTTCCATTTCTGTATAGATATAAACAATATTTATCATAAACTATTTTACACTGGATACAAATCAAAGCAGAGGGAGTTCTGCTGCACAGCAGCCAAAAAGCACCCGTACAAATGTTCCTAACATTTCAGTCCCCAGCGTCTCACACACACTATACACACAATACACACACACATTATACACAAACTCGCACACACATTATACACACACTCACACATACATTACACACAGTATAGAAAATGGTATAGTCTGTAGTGTATAACAGCGCATTTTGTGTGTGTGTATATAGTGTGTGTGTGTAATGTGTGTGTGTGTATTGTGTGCATGCGTGTGTGTGTGTGTGTGTGTTTATTGTGTGTGTGTGTGTGTGTTTGTGTAAAGGGGAGTGAGGGGACTCAAACACGAGTACACTGGGCATCACTGGACCTGTAATAAGTGTGTGTGTGACGTTTGGAGTGCTTGTTTGTTACTGTGTATGTATTAGCTGGAGGTGCGGTCTCTGTGTGTGTAGATGTTGCGCAGTGTGTGTGTGTGTGTATAGTGTGTGTGTATTAGCTGGAGGTGCGGTCTCTGTGTGTGTAGATGCTGCGCTGTGTGTGTGTGTGTGTGTATAGTGTGTGTGTATTAGCTGGAGGTGCAGTCTTTGTGTGTGTAGATGCTGCTCAGTGTGTGTGTATAGTGTGTGTGTATTAGCTGGAGGTGCGGTCTCTGTGTGTGTAGATGCTGCGCAGTGTGTGTGTGTGTGTGTATATTGTGTGTGTATTAGCTGAAGGTGTGGTCTCTGTGTGTGTAGATGCTGCGCAGTGTGTGTGTGTGTGTATAGTGTGTGTATTAGCTGGAGGTGCGGTCTCTGTGTGTGTAGATGCTGCGCAGTGTGTGTGTGAGTTTGTGTGTGAGTTTGTTGCCGCTGGTGAGGGAGATCTTCTTGTAGACGATGTCTGATTCTCGGATGTTCTCCATCCAGGGCACCAGTTTCCTGCCGTCCCGGCGCCGGGCCTCGGTCCAGGAGCTGGAGTAGGATCCGGAGAGCCACTGGACGCTGTAGCCATCGGCGGTGCGCTGGATGACGCGGGCCAGCTGGGGGCGCTCCCGGTACCGCGGCCGGTGAATGGCCACGATGTCCAGAGCGCTGACCGACTCACCCAGGTTCCCCTGCAGAGCCTCCGCACCTCTCCTCCCGCGCCGACTCGCCTGCAGGGGGTGCACACCCAGTTACAGTGTGTGTGAGTGTGTGTGTGTGTGTGTGTGTAAGAGTGTGTGTGCGTGCGCTCACCCCCGGCGCTCTCTCCTCCCCCTCGCTGTCGTCCTCCTCGGACTCGGCCGGGTGGTGGTTTCGGGGGCTGCTGCCCCCCCCTGCCCCCCCCAGCAGGGCGGTGATGGCTTTGTTTCGGACGGCGGCGCTCGCCTCACCTTCCTCCTCCTCTTCATCAGGATCCAGGTGCTCCATCAGCAGCTTAAACTGCAGGACCACACACACACAATACACACATTATACACACACACAATACACACATTATACACACACACAATACACACATTATACACACACACACAATACACACATTATACACACACACACACATATACACAATACACGCACACAATACACGCACACAATACACACATTATACACACAATACACACACAATATACACACACACATTATATACACACACAGTTCAGTACAGGATTCTGCTGTTGATTGGTAACGGCTGACTGAGAGCTGAGCTCTAAACTCACTGCTGTCTAGAGTCTAGAACCCAGAGGAACTAGAGACGGTTGTGTTTTGTGTTCCTGAGTCTGGAACTCTTACACTTCCTCTCACCTGCTCTCCTGCGCTCTTCCTGATATATAATAATATAATATATAATATGTAAAATACGAATCACCCAGACAGAGAACTGAACCCAGCTGAGCAGCAGGACAGGAAACACAACCGCAGCCTGGAGTGATAGCTGTGTGTGTGTGTGTGTGTGTGTGTAATGTGTGTGTGTGTACGTACGTCAAGATACTGCTTGACGATCTTCCTCCGCAGGTCGTCGGTGAGCTCGCTGTGGACGTCGTCGTGAGACAGGAAGTCGATGGTCTGGCGAGGGCTGAAGTGCACGTTGGACTTCCTGTTCACGGCTTTTTCATAGACTTTAGCCGATTCTGAGGGAGAGTACTTCTGTATTTTACTGCAGAGAGAAGAGGAGGAGGAGGAGGAGAGGAGGAGGAGGTGTTACTGATGAAGACGATGCCCACACAGAGAGAAAAACACTGATGTTCAGACTGAGAATAAATCAGATCAGATCTGCTGAGAGAACCGCCCACACCTATCTATACACTATCAGATCAGATTTGTGTGTCCTCACATCACAACATGTGCGTATTGCTGTGTGGGTTGCCGTGGTATCTGTGTGTGTGTGTGTGTGTGTGTGTGAGTGTGTGAGTGTGTGTTGTACCCGTCGGAGAAGCCGTAGAGGTTTTTGAGGTGCTGTTTGAGGACGAGCAGTAGCAGGATGCCCTGAGACGCTCGGGCGAAGTCCAGCAGGGCGGCACTGTCGCCGGGCAGACGCTCCATCACTGCCTCCACGTCCTCCAGATCAGAATCCGACTCTGACTCCGCCTCCGAGCCGCGGCCGTGCTCCTGCACCTCCTGCACCTTCACCACTCCCTCCTCCTCTTCCTCCTGATCTTCCTCTTCCTCACCTCTCTCTGCCTCCTCCTCCTCCTCCCTCTTCTCCTCCTGCTCCCGCCGCGGCTCCTTCACCCGCACCCGCAAACGCCGCTTCCTGGGGGGTCGATCCGCCGGCCTGACCAGAGACTGAACACACACACACACACACACACATAAAAGAATTATAACACAAGAAACCCAGTGTGGAACAGGCTCTGGTTCTCTGTGTGTGTGTGTGTGTTTGTGTTCGTGCGTGCGTGCGTGTGTGTGTGTGTGTGCGTGTACCTCTTTGAAGGTCTGCAGCAGGTTGCTGCCGGATACGGAGAGTGTGATGTCGATGTGGTGCATGATGAAGAGCGGCTCCTCCTGATTCTGATACGGGAAATACGCCAGATTATCAGCCATAAACAACAGCATCTTCACCGCCAGCTTCTGCTCAGAGAGAGAGACAGGGGGAGAGAAAGACAGAGAGAGACAGAAAGAGAGAAAGAGAGACAGAGAGAGAGAAACAGAGAGAGACAGAGAGAGAGAAAGAGAAAGAGACACATTAAGGTCCAATATCAGATCCTGCTACAGTAGAGTGTAATTAGTAGTCAGGTGATCAGGTGAACATTATGAGAGAGGAACTGGTTATACTGCTCTATGGAAGCTGAAGAACGCTGCAGTGCACTGTGGGATATGTGGGTGGGGTCTCCTGCACTGAATATAGATGTGATTTCTGTTTACATGGACAATTCTAGCCCGACGCTGCCGTTCTTCATCATTAGTATCCCATTAGTATCTTCATCATCAATACCCGTAAACTACTTCACTTATACAGGTGTGAACAGGTGTTCCCAAGCCAGCTGTCCCTCCAGATAAAACTTCACAACCAAGTTATATAGTCATAACATTATGGCTTGTGTGTGTGTGTATAGTGTGTAAAGTGTGTTTGTATACTGTGTGTGTGTGTGAGCTAACCGAGCTGTCGTCGAACAGGTTGAGCATGGAGATGAGGAAGGCTCGGCGCTGGTTCCGGTTGTTGCGGATCAGGCTGTAGAGGTGAGAGCACAGCGCCGTGACCGACTCGTCTTTACGGAACCCGCGAATCACAGACGATGACACGCCCACCACGGCCTGCTGCACCTGAAACGACATCTTCATCCCCGCCACGGCCTTCATCTGCAACACACACACACACACACACACAGTGTTACACTGCAGCTCCGAGACAGTGGTGGAGAATGCGGGCTGTGTGTGTGTGTGTTACTCACGTGGATGAAGCCCGTGTACTTCTTGTCTATCTCCACCAGCTGCTGGTCAGCTTTGTTCCTCATGGTGGGCTCCGGGTCCGTTCCCATGGCGATCAGGTACGGGACACACTGCGTGAGGAGAAGCAAAACGCAGGGCTGAAGGGTCTACAGCAGGGCCCACAGGTGTTCAGTATTCAGGTGATTCAGCTGCACTATATATCTGTGGTACACACTCATTACTGTATTTTTTATTCTACTGTATTATTGTGTAGCATTAATAAATCCACCTGCATAAACCAACCGGACATTTATCTAGCTACTACTATTCACTATTCTAACCTGTAATTAAGAATATAACATTGTTTTACAGACTGGATTACACTTACATTCAAACACCTACACTGGATAAAGACGCTTTTACGCTGTTACTGGTTACACACAAAGTCCCCGCAGCTCAGCTCTACAGATCCACACTAAACCCGACACTGATCCCAGTCTGAGAGCTCCAGCTTCCTTCTGCTAAAGTTTATATGTAAAAGAAAGTAGTGGATACTGTTGTGTGTGTGTGTGTAATGTGTGTGTGTGTGTGTACCTGTACGGGGTGTATGAGCCCCTGGCTGAGAGTCAGGGCGATGACGTTGAGGGCGAAGTGTCGGACGCTGGACTGCGTGTGGAAAAACGCCTCCAGTACCTGCTTTAGGTAGAGCTGCATGATGGAGCTGCTCATCCCCGACGAGATATCTCCCATCTCCTTCAGATCCTCCTGCTTAGACAGCTTCTGCCCTGCACACACACACACACACACGATACACACACAATACACAAACACACAAACACACACACACACGCGATACACACATGACATGCGGTCAGACGTGGTTACCTGAGCTACTCTCATCACACAGTCATGCCACACATTAAATCACGGGAAAGAAACTAGTAAGTTGCTCCCATGACTTTTGGCATGTCAATGTATACCACAACAACTAGCACATACTTGAGTTTCATGTTCCACCTTAAAAGTTCAATCAGTTTTATTCCACACTATTTAAGGTGGAATGTAATAATATGGGGAGTAATAAACAGACTCTGGGCTGATCTCTCAGAGTATGGAGGTGTTTATTAACCACAAATAGACACACAGTGTGTGTGAGTGTTACTGTGTGTGTGTGCGTGTGAGTGTTACTGTGTGTGTGTTACTGTGTGTGTGTGTTAATGTGTCTCACACTCTCGGTCGGCCTCCTGCATGCGCGAGTCCTCCTCCTGCAGGTACATCTGCAGGTTCTTCAGCACCTGGATCTTCAGGGCGACGGAGCTCTTGGGTTCTGAGAGCAGCCCGTTATACAGAGTCTTCACCTCTGGAACGAACATCTGGCTGGGGTGCATTATAAACATGAACCCTGCAGAACCAGAACCACAATCAGAACCACACTCAGAACCACACTCAGAACCACAATCAGAAGATTCAGGATTATTATTAGTTCTGAGAAGATCCAATCACAGATTCAGCTCTTTATTAATTAAAGAAAAAGTAAAACAGTCAGATCTGATTCAGGTTCTGTATCAGAGAGCTGAAGGTTAGGGGTTTATGGGAGCTGCACACACACCTTAACAAATACCATTCACTGCAGGCCTGATTACTGCCTGATAATAAGGTGGTTACAGGTGTATGTGTGTGTGTGTGTGTGTGTGTGTGTGTCTGTGTGTGTTGTACCCAGGCCGATGATGGCTTTGCATTTAACCTCCTCATCTTCATGGTTGGTGAAGTACAGAAGAAGCTCCAGAACTTTCTCTTTAATCTCAATCTGTAAACACACACACACACACACACAGTATTACACAACATATTGACAATAATAATAATAGTTAATAATTATAATAAGACCTTTACAGAGCTTCAAACATTGAATTACTGTATCAATACTCAGTATCAATACTGATCACTAAATTAATTGATATATATATATATATATATATATATATATATATATATATATATATATATATATATATATATATATATAATACTGTTAATTGTGTACAGTAAACTACTACGGAACTGACTGCAGTAAAACACACTTTTACTGACCGTGTTATAAAACGCATACGTTATTAATATACAACAGTTACACTTATTACCTAATGTGTGTATATAATGTATAGTGTGTGTATAGTTGTGTGTGTGTGTATATAGTGTATGAGTGTGTGTAGTGTGTGTGTGTGTGTATATAATATATAGTGTGTGTATAGTGTGTGTGTGTGTGTGTATATATATAATGTATAGTGTGTGTGTGTATAATGTATAGTGTGTATATAATGTATAGTGTGTGTGTATATAATGTATAGTGTGTGTGTGTATATAATGTATATAATGTATAGTGTGTGTATAGTGTGTGTGTATATAATGTATAGTGTGTGTGTATAATGTATAGTGTGTGTGTATATAATGTAGTGTGTGTGTGTATATAACGTATAGTGTGTGTGTATATAATGTATAGTGTGTGTGTGTATATAATGTATAGTGTGTGTATATAATGTATAGTGTGTGTGTATATAATGTATAGTGTGTGTGTATATAATGTATATAATGTATAGTGTGTGTGTATATAATGTATAGTGTGTGTGTGTATAATGTATAGTGTGTGTGTGTATATAATGTATATAATGTATAGTGTGTGTATATAATGTATAGTGTGTGTGTGTATATAATGTATAGTGTGTGTGTGTATATAATGTATATAATGTATAGTGTGTGTATATAATGTATAGTGTGTGTATATAATGTATAGTGTGTGTGTGTATATAATGTATAGTGTGTGTGTATATAATGTATAGTGTGTGTGTATATAATGTATAGTGTGTGTGTGAGTATATAATTTATAGTGTTTATTATGTCTGTGTGTGTGTATATAATGTATAGTGTGTGTGTATATATAATGTACAGTGTGTGTATAGTGTGTGTGTATATAATGTATAGTGAGTGTATAGTGTGTGTATATAATGTATAGTGTTTGTATACTGTGTGTATATAATGTATAGTGTGTGTATAAAGTGTGTGTTTATAATGTATAGTGTGTGTATAGTGTGTGTGTGTATATAATGTATAGTGTGTGTATAGTGTGTGTGTGTGTGTATAATGTATAGTGTGTGTGCGTGAGTATATAATTTATAGTGTGTTTATTGTGTGTGTGTGTATATAATGTATAGTGTGTGTATAATGTATAGTGTGTGTATGTAATGTATAGTGTGTGTAGTGTGTGTGTGTGTATAATGTATAGTGTGTGTGCGTGAGTATATAATTTATAGTGTGTTTATTGTGTGTGTGTATATAATGTATAGTGTGTGTGTATATAACGTATAGTGTGTGTGTATATAATGTATAGTGTGTGTATAGTGTGTGTGTATATAATGTATAGTATGTGTATAGTGTGTGTGAGTATATAATTTATAGTGTGTTTATTGTGTGTGTGTGTATATAATGTATAGTGTGTGTATAGTGTGTGTGTATATAATGTATAGTGTGTGTATAGTGTGTGTGTATAATGTATAGTGTGTGTGCGTGAGTATATAATTTATAGTGTGTTTATTGTGTGTGTGTGTGTGTGTGTATAATGTATAGTGTGTGTATAATGTATAGTGTGTGTATGTAATGTATAGTGTGTGTATGTAATGTATAGTGTGTGTGTGTGTATAATGTATAGTGTGTGTGTGAGTATATAATTTATAGTGTGTTTATTGTGTGTGTGTGTGTGTATATAATGTATAGTGTGTGTATAGTGTGTGTATAGTGTGTGTGAGTATATAATTTATAGTGTGTTTATTGTGTGTGTGTGTGTATAATGTATAGTGTGTGTGTATATAATGTATAGTGTGTGTGTGAGTATATAATTTATAGTGTTTATTATGTCTGTGTGTGTGTATATAATGTATAGTGTGTGTGTATATATAATGTACAGTGTGTGTATAGTGTGTGTGTATATAATGTATAGTGTGTGTATAGTGTGTGTATATAATGTATAGTTTGTATACTGTGTGTATATAATGTATAGTGTGTGTATAAAGTGTGTGTTTATAATGTATAGTGTGTGTATAGTGTGTGTGTGTATATAATGTATAGTGTGTGTATAGTGTGTGTGTGTGTGTATAATGTATAGTGTGTGTGCGTGAGTATATAATTTATAGTGTGTTTATTGTGTGTGTGTGTATATAACGTATAGTGTGTGTGTATATAATGTATAGTGTGTGTATAGTGTGTGTGTATATAATGTATAGTGTGTGTATAGTGTGTGTGAGTATATAATTTATAGTGTGTTTATTTTGTGTGTGTGTGTATATAATGTATAGTGTGTGTGTACATAATGTATAGTGTGTGTGTATAATGTATAGTGTGTTTGCGTGAGTATATAATTTATAGTGTGTTTATTGTGTGTGTGTGTGTATAATGTATAGTGTGTGTATAATGTATAGTGTGTGTATGTAATGTATAGTGTGTGTGTGTGTATAATGTATAGTGTGTGTGTGTGAGTATATAATTTATAGTGTGTTTATTGTGTGTGTGTGTGTATATAATGTATAGTGTGTGTATAGTGTGTGTATAGTGTGTGTGAGTATATAATTTATAGTGTGTTTATTGTGTGTGTGTGTGTGTGTATATAATGTATAGTGTGTGTGTATAGTGTGTGTGTGTATATAATGTATAGTGTGTGTATAGTGTATGTGTGTGTATATAATGTATAGTGTGTGTATAGTGTGTGTGAGTATATAATTTATAGTGTGTTTATTGTGTATGTGTGTGTGTGTATATAATGTATAGTGTGTGTATAGTGTATGTGTGTGTATATAATGTATAGTGTGTGTATAGTGTGTGTGTCTGTGTATATAATGTATAGTGTGTGTGTGTGTACCTTGGTGTTGCCCTTGAACTGCTCCAGGTCGAAGTCGAAGTGTCGGCACAGCGCCCCCACAGTGAATAGTGAGCGCAGCAGCGCGGCTTTGGTTGCCGCTTGTGCCAGGCTGGCACTGCCCTCCTGGTGCTGCACTTTCAGTTTGGTCAGGGCGCCGTAGTACCGGTTAAAACACGCCCACACAAACTTATAGTTACGGGTCACCCTGTTCACCACCGAGCCCAGACAGCTCACACAGTGCTGCACCACCTGCAGACACACAACCTCACAGTTACACACACTATACACTATACACACACACACACACTATACACACACACACACACACACTATACACTATACACACACACTATACACTATACACACACTATACACTACACACACACTATACACTACACACACACACTATACACACACACTATACACACACACACACACACACACACACACACCGAGCCCAGCCCAGTGTGTGTGTGTGTGTGTGATGAACTCACGGTCATGCCGTATTTGATGATGAGCTTCATCAGGTCCTCCTCGATGGTGGTGAGGAAACTTTCGCTCGGATGCTCCATCAGTGGAACCACCAGTTCCAGGATCTTCGCTACATTACAGATCACCAGGAAATCACTCTGAGACTACACACACACAAACACACACACACACACAGTTTTTTGATTAAACTCATAGCATATAATGTGTGTGTGTGTTTGTGTGTGTGTGTACTCACGCTGCACTTGGTAGTGAGGTAGGGTTGCATGGTCATGGCGTGTTTGACCATCAGCTGAGCTCTGATCTTGCTGAACAGGTACAGAGTAGTGATGCACGCCACCATACGCGTAGAGTTCACACTCTTATGCTCTGTATACACACATACATACACACACACACACACACACACACACACACACATACATACGCACGTACACACACTGGGTTTATCCTGTTGTTATTGGAGTAACTGTCTCTACTTTACAGAGAAGACTTAAAATATAACTTAGAATAAGTGTGTGTGTGTGTGTGTGTACCTGCGAGAGCCTCCTCGTGTTTGAGGATGTACTCCACTAGATTGTCCACCAGCTGGACGCAGGCCTTCCTGGTGGGTTTATAGGACGAGTCCTCCTCCAACTTCAGTAACTGCAGATTTAAATACAGGAGATATTAATAATATTCATATGGTATAAACTATTACTCACATACATTACAGAACATCATCTTTTACTTGTGTATATGAGTGTGTGAGAGTGTGTGTGTGTATGATTGTGTGAGAGTGTGTGTGTGTATGCGTGTGTGTGCGTGTGTACGAGTGTGTGCGTGTGTGTATACAGAGAACGTTTAATATAGAAGCTCACGTTCTGCAGGAGCTGCTCGAACCAATCATAACCTGAGTCCCGACACGCTGCCACCTACAGGAGCACAGAAACATTACAACACATTACACTGAGCTGCGGTGTTGGGTAAGAGTATAGGTTAGGCTGTGCTGTTGGGTAAGTGGGTCAGGCTATGGTGTTGGGTAAGAGTATAGGTTAGGCTGTGGTGTTGGGTAAGAGTATAGGTCAGGCTGTGCTGTTGGGTAAGTGGGTCAGGCTGTGGTGTTGGGTAAGAGTATAGGTCAGGCTGTGCTGTTGGGTAAGTGGGTCAGGCTATGGTGTTGGGTAAGAGTATAGGTTAGGCTGTGGTGTTGGGTAAGAGTAAAGGTCAGGCTGTGGTGTTGGGTAAGTGGGTCAGGCTGTGGTGTTGGGTAAGTGGGTCAGGCTGCGGTGTTGGGTAAGTGGGTCAGGCTGCGGTGTTGGGAAAGAGTAAAGGTCAGGCTGCGGCGTTGGATAAGAGTAAAGGTCCAGCTGTGGTGTTGGGAAAGAGTAAAGGTCAGGCTGTGGTGTTGGGTAAGAGTAAAGCTCAGGCTGTGGTGTTGGGTAAGATGAAAAGGTCAGGCTGTGGTGTTGGGTAAGAGTAAAGGTCAGGCTGTGGTGTTGGGTAAGAGTAAAGGTCAGCCTGTGGTGTTGGGTAAGAGTATAGGTCAGGCTGTGGTGTTGGGTAAGAGTATAGGTCAGGCTGTGGTGTTGGGTAAGTGGGTCAGGCTGTGGTGTTGGGAAAGAGTAAAGGTCAGGCTGTGGTGTTGGGTAAGAGTATACACTACCGTTCAAAAGTTTGGGGTCACTCAAACAATTTTGTGTTTTCCATGAAAAGTCACACTTATTCACCACCATATGTTGTGAAATGAATAGAAAATAGAGTCAAGACATTGACAAGGTTAGAAATAATGATTTGTATTTGAAATAACATTGTTTTTACATCAAACTTTGCTTTCATCAAAGAATCCTCCATTTGCAGCAATTACAGCATTGCACACCTTTGGCATTCTAGCTGTTAATTTGTTGAGGTAAGCTGGAGAAATTGCACCCCACGCTTCTAGAAGCAGCTCCCACAAGTTGGATTGGTTGGATGGGCACTTCTGGCGTACCATACGGTCAAGCTGCTCCCACAACAGCTCAATGGGGTTCAGATCTGGTGACTGCGCTGGCCACTCCATTACCAATAGAATACCAGCTGCCTGCTTCTGCTGTAAATAGTACTTGCACAATTTGGAGGCGTGTTTAGGGTCATTGTCCTGTTGTAGGACGAAATTGGCTCCGATCAGGCGCTGTCCACTGGGTATGGCATGGCGTTGCAAAATGGAGTGATAGCCTTCCTTATTCAGAATCCCTTTTACCCTGTACAAATCTCCCACCTTACCAGCACCAAAGCAACCCCAGACCATCACATTACCTCCACCATGCTTAACAGATGGCGTCAGGCATTCTTCCAGCATCTTTTCATTTGTTCTGCGTCTCACAAACGTTCTTCTTTGTGATCCAAACACCTCAAACTTGGATTCATCCGTCCACAACACTTTTTTCCAGTCTTCCTCTGTCCAATGTCTGTGTTCTTTTGCCCCTCTTAATCTTTTTCTTTTATTAGCCAGTCTCAGATATGGCTTTTTCTTTGCCACTCTGCCCTGAAGCCCAAAATCCCGCAGCCGCCTCTTCACTGTAGATGTTGACACTGGTGTTTTGCGGGTACTATTTAATGAATATGCCAGTTGGAGACCTGTGAGGCGTCTGTTTCTCAAACTAGAGACTCTAATGTACTTAGCTTCTTGCTTAGTTGTGCAACGCGGCCTCCCACTTCTTTTTCTACTCTGGTTAGAGCCTGTTTGTGCTGTCCTCTGAAGGGAGTAGTACACACCGTTGTAGGAAATCTTCAATTTCTTAGCAATTTCTCGCATGGAATAGCCTTCATTTCTAAGAACAAGAATAGACTGTCGAGTTTCAGATGAAAGTTCTCTTTTTCTGGCCATTTTGAGCGTTTAATTGACCCCACAAATGTGATGCTCCAGAAACTCAATCTGCTCAAATGAAGGTCAGTTTTGTAGCTTCTGTAATGAGCTAGACTGTTTTCAGGTGTGTGAACATGATTGCACAAGGGTTTTCTAATCATCAATTAGCCTTCTGAGCCAATGAGCAAACACATTGTACCATTAGAACACTGGAGTGATAGTTGCTGGAAATGGGCCTCTATACACCTATGTAGATATTGCACCAAAACCAGACATTTGCAGCTAGAACAGTCATTTACCACATTAGCAATGTACAGAGTGTATTTGTCTAAAGTTAGGACTAGTTTAAAGTTATCTTCATTGAAAAGTACAGTGCTTTTCCTTCAAAAATAAGGACGTTTCAATGTGACCCCAAACTTTTGAACGGTAGTGTAGGTCAGGCTGTGGTGTTGGGTAAGAGTATAGGTCAGGCTGTGGTGTTGGGTAAGTGGGTCAGGCTGTGTTGTTGGGAAAGAGTAAAGGTCAGACTGTGGTGTTGAGTAAGAGTAAAGGTCAGGCTGTGGTGTTGGGTAAGATGAAAAGGTCAGGCTGTGGTGTTGGGTAAGAGTAAAGGTCAGGCTGTGGTGTTGGGTAAGTGGGTCAGGCTGTGGTGTTGGGTAAGAGTATAGGTCAGGCTGTGGTGTTTGGTAAGAGTAAAGGTCAGGCTGTGGTGTTGGGTAAGAGTATAGGTCAGGCTGTGGTGTTTGGTAAGAGTATAGGTCAGGCTGTGGTGTTGGGTAAGAGTATAGGTCAGGCTGTGGTGTTGGGTAAGTGGGTCAGGCTGTGGTGTTGGGAAAGAGTAAAGGTCAGGTTGTGGTGTCGGGTAAGAGTAAAGGTCAGGCTGTGGTGTTGGGTAAGAGTAAAGGTCAGGCTGCGGTGTTGGATAAGAGTAAAGGTCAGGCTGTGGTGTTGGGTAAGTGTATAGGTCAGACTGTGGTGTTGGGTAAGAGTATAGGTCAGGCTGTGGTTTTGGGTAAGTGGGTCAGGCTGTGGTGTAGGGTAAGAGTATAGGTCAGGCTGTGGTGTTGGGTAAGATTATAGGTCAGGCTGTGGTGTTGGGTAAGTGGGTCAGGCTGTGGTGTAGGGTAAGAGTATAGGTCAGGCTGTGGTGTTGGGTTGTACTCACCACATCAGTGATGTTGATGATCTTCCTGTTCATGGCCTCTTTGTCGTGATTGGGCGTAGGGGTGAACCACAGCTTTTGGAACGTCTCATTTACCAGTTTCTGCACAGAGAGAGTACGAACATTACCAGACCACCCACTGACCACCCACTGACCCCGGACCACCCACTGACCCCAGACCACCCACTGACCACCCACTGACCCCAGACCACCCACTGACCACCCACTGACCCCAGACCACCCACTGACCCCAGACCACCCACTGACCACCCACTGACCCCAGACCACCCACTCACCCCCGACCACCCACTGACCCCAGACCACCCACTGACTACCCACTGACCCCAGACCACCCACTGACTACCCACTGACCCCAGACTGCGTGTGTGTGAGGTGCCATAAGTGTGTGATTGTAAGTGTGTGTGTGTATGTATGTATGTGTGTGTGTGTGTGTGTGATAAGTGTGATAAGTGTAATTACTTTGATTCCCTCCTCATCGTTGACTCTGCGGATCATCTTCACACACATCTCTGTGATCCTGGTGAACTCCGGCTGTTCCAGACAGATATCCCTCAGGATCTTTATCACACGCTTCCGCACACTGATCCCCGTGTCCTGGGACACACACACACACACACACACACACACAAACACACACACAAACACACACACAAACACACACACAAACACAAACACACACAAACACGCGCACACACACACGCACACACAAACACGCGCACATGCACGCACACACACACACACACACACACAAAGAGTGAGGTAGCATTCACAACATTTTTGCCACATTATGTAAAAGAAAGTATTAATGTGTGTGGCTTGTTTATTGTGGGCATCTGTAGGTGTGTCTGTGGGCGGGGTTTGTGGGTGTGTCTGTGGGCGGGGTTTGTGGGTGTGTCTGTGGGCGGGGTTTGTGGGTGTGTCTGTGGGCAGGGTCTGTGGGTGTGTCTGTGGGCAGGGTCTGTGGATGTGTCTGTGGGCGGGGTTTGTGGGTGTGTCTGTAGGCAGGGTTTGTGAGTGTGTCTGTGGGCAGGGTCTGTGGGTGTGTCTGTGGGCGGGGTCTGTGGGTGTGTCTGTGGGCGGGGTCTGTGTGTGTGTCTGTGGGCGGGTTTGTGGGCTGTCTGTGGGAGGGGTGTGACTGGATGATTACACCCCGCCGCTTTAAATAAACACTGTGGCTTATTGTTTTCTGTTAATGATTCACTACCAATAGAATTAATAGTGACCCCATTTAGTTCTTTAAACTCTGTTAACATCACATGGTCACAGGTGTGTGTGGGTTAGGGTAGTGTGTGTGTGGTAATTTAAGGTTAGTGTGTGTCTCAGAGTGTGTGTGTGTGTGAACCTCACCAGTATCCTCTCGATGAGCATGTCGTAGTACTGCTCTGTGAGCTGAGGGCGGCTCAGCACAAACCTGCCCAGCAGCTCCACCGCCGCCTCCCGCACACTGGTGGAGTTATCCATCAAACGCCCGTGCACTCCACGCTGCATATCCGCCTGTAACACACACACACACACACACACACACATCACAGGGTTATTAACTGCACACCTTACACACAACTACAGTCTTGTACACTAAGACTCTGAGTTACCCGGGCCAGAATACTGGGGTCCACAGCGACCACCTCAGAGAGACACTTCATGGCTTTGGTCCTGACAGCAATCGCACTCTCCCCCAGCACCCTCAGAATCTGCAACACACACACACAATTACATTATAGAGCGCCCCCTACACTTCCTGTAGTGAATCACAGTCTGTCAGAATAAGCTTTTCTGGCTTTAAATAAGAACTACATGTGGTTATATTTGAGGTGTAGAGCTGGGGTTACGGATTGTGTGGATGATTATGGGTATAAATAGCTGTGTATTACCTGTGTCAGGTAGATGTCGAAGCTTTGGGAGAAGGGTCTGGTGGAGGCCAGGTAGCGTACAATAAGGCAGGCGTCATCATAGTCAACAGTGTTTGAATTCATCCTGAAACCACACCCAGAACCACAGATCAGACTAAACTGCGGGAAACCGCACAGCTGATGGGTATGAGCGTGAAGTAAACGGTACCTGAGCGTAGTAAACTGATTTGTGGAGGCTTTGATGACGGTGTGGAGGAATTTTTTGCGGGCCTCGGCTCGCTGCATGATGTCTCGAGTGGCCCGGAGCTCTTTAGCGTGCTGAGCGCCGTCAGAGTCGTCCTGCTTCTGAGTCCGCATGGCCTTCTCACACTCGGTGGTGCAGTCCCTGAACCACTGCGCGATGTAGAACTTCCGCGAAAACTACAGACACACACACACACTGAGGCTGTGCAGAAATTTAAAGCACTGTCTTTCCAGAAAACAGCTTTATTAAACAGCCAGGTCTAAAAAAAAACTCTAGCAGAGCTACGTTTACATATACAGCGAATATTCACACAGCTGAACACAATAAACAAAGTTTAAAGTCTGCTGTGCTCATCTTATACCTGCAGCAGAGCATTACATCATCATTTAATACATTATTAATAACGTTTTTATCAGAGAGAGAGAGAGACTCACCTGAAGCGCCGGGTCAGTCTCTGCGTTCTCATCGATGTAGTCCAGCAGAGCTTTCTGTAGCTGCTGAGTTTCATCGTTTCCTGAGCTCTAAAAAGCACGAACACACACACACACACACACACACACACGAACACGAAGCTCTGTATGAGGATCACAGGAAGCTGCAGTTATTCAATCAGTTATTCAGTACTGCAGACTGTCTGACTTGGGGGCTGTAGTGACAGGGAGGACTGGATGGACTGGGAGGACTGGGAGTACTGGATGGACTGGGAGTACTGGGAGGACTGGATGGACTGGGAGGACTGGGAGTACTGGATGGACTGGGAGGAGTGGGAGGACTAGGAGGACTGGATGGACTGGGAGGACTGGGAGAACTGGGGGTGCTGTACCTCTTGTAATATGCGGTCGATGGCTTTCTGATCCATTCTGCTGGTAACAGAGTCCTTTCTGAGCCGAGCTGCTACAGTGCCCAGATAGTCCAGAGACGCCACTCTCAGAGCCATCTCCGTCTGCTTATTACTGAACTGGTGCACCTGCACACACACACACACACACACACAGTTTTTAAGGTGGCACAGAGTTTTAAGTGAGTAAGACAGTGTTACAGTGTAACGTGTGTGGAAGATGTTGGGAACCACAGTCTGGTCAGAAGCTGAATTAGGATCCGGTCGGTGTGGTGGTGGAGTGTGAAACACTTTTTAGACAGTTCTGTTTTAAGTCAATCTATCGTCACTTATTAAACAATAGAAAACGTAAAAGAAGAGGTGCTGTGCTGAAATTCGGCTCTCCTTGGTGACGTTCAGAAGCATCACACAGCAGTATGGTACAACAGATTACAGTGCTGGTGATTCTGTATCTACTGTAACTGTAGATTAATTACAGAGCAGTACGGATACAACAGATTACGGTGCTGGTGATTCTGTATCTACTGTAACCGTAGATTAATTACAGAGCAGTACGGGTACAACAGATTACAGTGCTGGTGATTCTGTATCTACTGTAACTGTAGAGTAACCCTTATTTATAAACACTAATGAAAGAAATCTGAGGGAGACTCCACCCACATAAGTGATGATGACAGGACTAGTAAAGTTGTTTAGTCACTCAGTCACTAAACTAACTGGAATAAATGTACAGAATTCAGTGTAACACATCACGCTTAGTTCAGTGGGGTGTGTGTGTACAGTGGGGTGTGTGTGTATTAGTGGTGTGCTGTAGGGGGCGCTGTGTGTACCAGTAATCGTCCCAACAGGCTGAGCAGCAGCTCAGACGCCGGCCACTCGGGTTTGTTGACTGTGGAGAGAAGATCCTGCACAAAGTTCTCAAACAGCGGCCTGTAGTCCTCCTCCCCCTGCTTACTGCCACACCTACACACACACACACACACACACACACACACACACAGGTGAGAGTCGTGTACACAGGCTGAGTGGGACCCAAAGGGACAGAGGAGAAGGACGCTCACTTTTTGAGAAAGACCGAGAGGAAGTTCTGAGCCGTTCGCCGAGCCGTTTCATACGAGTTAGTTATCAGCACATCCTCATCCACCTGAAACACACACACACACACACACCATACACACACACACACACACCATACACACACACACACACACCATACACACACACCATACACACACGTTAAAATTATTTATTATTATTAGAACTTAAATTAAAACCAAATTCATTCTGATGTTTCAGGTCAGTAATCCAGTGGCACCTAAACCAAGTTCTCACTGTGGGTCCAGAACATCCCAACATCCAAACAGATAAACTGATACTTTACTTACTCTACAGTACAGTCTGCTCACAGTAAACACAGGTGAATTATGGGAGTTGTAGTGAGGGTCTGATAGTGGGTGCAGGTGAATTATGGGAGTTGTAGTGACGTGTAATGAGGGGACGTGAAACCTTTTTGTGGTCGTCCTCGAGCTGGTCCTTGTCGGAGGGGAGGTGCACCACACACTGGATGAGCTGCAGCACCAGAGCGCTCACCATCTGAATATACACCGGCTCTCCTTCATCATCACTGCTGTTCAACCTGCACACACATGCACACACACACACATATTACAGGTATTAGTGTGCTGACATTGCTGACACAGATGTGCAAATTAAAACACATAGCTTGTCTAGTCCCTGTATTAAAGTCTAGTCTAGTCAATAGATTAGGACTCTCTGGAGCAGATCAATAAACATGAAGCTGTGGGCTCAGTGTCTAATGCCTGGCGTGGGTTATAGAAGGGTATATACCCCCAGTTCTGAGCTGAGACAGTAACTCCGACAAAAGCTGGATAAACTCTTTTAATAGAGTTGATTTAAGGAGAAATAGAGAATAATGAGCAGGTTTAGGGCATACTGATCTCTATACATAAAACACGTACCTGAAGTTCCTGAGGCTGCGTTTACTGGTGGGCAGTCGGGCCAGAGAGGTGAAGATCTCCTCCAGGATTAACTGCCTGTGTTTCTCATACCGAGAGAACACCTGCCACACACACACACACACACACACACACACACACACAGAAATAAATCACACACAGTATAAATCAAATATTACACTTTCTGGCTTTACTGAGAGTAATATTAGCTTTGCTGTATTTTGCAATATGCTGCACGTCAGTGAACAGGGATTGGATAATGGTCCTTACTATTTTATACTAAAATATTATAATTTATTATATTGTTTACAAAATGATCTGAATCCATTTACTGAA
Organism: Astyanax mexicanus; assembly: GCF_023375975.1. Lineage (NCBI taxonomy): Eukaryota > Metazoa > Chordata > Actinopteri > Characiformes > Acestrorhamphidae > Astyanax > Astyanax mexicanus. The sequence continues at coordinate 12,719,133 of NC_064429.1, forward strand.
CCCGAACTCTTTAGTGTGGGCGGCTCCATGGGGGAATTCTATTCTTCATTACCCGTCTGGGTGTTAGCATTATGGCTAACTCACCCTTACAGGCTTTATTATACAGGACTAGGGGCAGAACGATGTTTATATTATATTTATAATACAATTTATTTATTATATCAACGTCATTTCACACAAACCCAGGAGACTGATGTAGATCAGAGGTGTAGTTTTGTAAACTGGGCGGAGTTCCCTTTTCAGACGTTACAGAGGAGAATAATATTTGTGGTGTGTGTGTATATGTGTGTGTGTGTATGTATGTGAGTGTATGTATGTGTGCGTGTGTGTGTGTGAGGACACCTGGTGTGCGAGTAGGCACTGTGTAAAAGTGTAAGGAGGTGCTGCATTCGGTGTTAGCAGGAAAACCACACACACACACACACACTCACACACACACACTCACAGCAACTTACCGCCGTAACCAGCCTGATGGCACACAGCTGCAGCTCACTCACATTCTCCACAAAAAACGGAGTGATCCCCATGGAGGACACCTAAACACACACACACACAATTAGTGAGGAGAGAGGGAAAAGAGAAAAACAGGAGAGAGAGAGAAAGAGAGAGAGAGAAAGGGTAAAGGAGTGGTACCTGAAGGATGGTGGTATCGGTCATCAGCTGGATCTCCAGGAGCTCTGAGATGTTGCTGACCACGTCACACACTTTATTATACAGCATGATAATCACTCTCTGCTTAGTGCTGGAGCACTTAGCACGCTTAGCCCTGGAGCTCAGCATGGAGCCTGCAGCCGAGAGAGAGAGAGAGAGAGAGAGAGAGAGAGAGAGGGGGAGAGAGAGAGAGGGGGGGGGAGAGAGACAGAGAGAGAGAGGCGGGGGAGAGAGAGAGAGAAAGAGAGACAGCGTGAGAGAGACAGAGGGGGGGAGAGAGAGAGAGGGGGAAAAAGAGAGAGAGGTAGAGATAAAGAGAGAGAGAAGGAGAGAGAGTTACGTTGTTGAACAGGTAGCGGTGTATTGGTCAGTAGTGCGAGGGGGCGGGACTTGGGGTACAGACCTCCTTTGGGGTCGACGCGGTACACGGGGTCGTACTGCGGGTACAGCGTGTTCTGCAGGTGGAACTTGGTGAACTGCAGCAGCCTCTCGATCACGTCCTCCATGTACACGGCTTTAGGCATGTGCAGCGCCGTCATCACGTTCAGAGACGTCAGACATGCGTCCGCCGACTTTGTCACTCGCTCCATTATCAGATCCCTCCATAACCGCTCCTCATCCTCACCATCATTCTCCTAAAACACACAGAGGAGTGATCAGGAGAGGAGTGATCAGGAGAGGAGTGATGAGAGGTGTGATGAGAGGAGTGATGGGGAGAGGAGTGATGAGGAGAGGAGTGATGAGGAGAGGAGGGATGAGGAGAAGAGTGATGAGATGAGTGATGGGGAGAGAAGTGATGATGAGAGGAGTGATGATGAGAGGAGTGATGGGGAGAGGAGTGATGAGGAGAGGAGTGATGGGGAGAGGAGTGATGAGGAGAGGAGTGATGGGGAGAGAAGTGATGAGGATAGGAGTGATGAGGAGAGGAGTGATGAGAGGAGTGATCAGGAGAGGAGTAATAATGAAAGGAGTAATAAAGAGAGGAGTGATGGGGAGAAGAGTGATGAGGAGAGGAGTGATGGGGAGAGAAGTGATGGGGAGAGGAGTGATGGGGAGAGGAGTGATGAGGATAGGAGTGATGAGGAGAGGAGTGATGAGAGGAGTGATCAGGAGAAGAGTAATAATGAAAGGAGTAATAAAGAGAGGAGTGATAAAGAGAGGAGTGATGGGGAGAAGAGTGATGAGGAGAGGAGTGATGGGGAGAGGAGAGATGAGGAGAGGAGTGATAAGAGGAGTGATGAGGAGAGGAGTGATGAGAGGAGTGATAAAAAGAGGAGTGATGAGGAGAGGAGTGATCAGGAGAGGAGTGATGGGGAGAGGAGTGATGGGGAGAGGAGTGATGAGGAGAGGAGTAATAATGAAAGGAGTAATAATGAGAGAAGTGATACAGAGGAGAGTGATGGGGAGAAGAGTGATGAGGAGAGGAGTGATGAGGAGAGGAGTGATGGGGAGAGGAGTGATGGGGAGAGGAGTGATGGGGAGAGGAGTGATGAGGAGAGGAGTAATAATGAAAGGAGTAATAATGAGAGAAGTGATACAGAGGAGAGTGATGGGGAGAAGAGTGATGAGGAGAGGAGTGATGAGGAGAGGAGTGATGAGGAGAGGAGTAATAATGAAAGGAGTAATAATGAGAGGAGTGATACAGAGGAGAGTGATGGGGAGAAGAGTGATGAGGAGAGGAGTGATGGGGAGAGGAGTGATGAGGAGAAGAGTGATGAGATGAGGAGTGATGAGATGAGGAGTGATGGGGAGAGGAGTGATAAGGAGAGGAGTGATGGGGAGTGGAGTGATGGGGAGTGGAGTGATCAGGAGTGAACAGTAGCAGAGTGCACGCTGTGGTGGAGATGAAGGTCTTACTGGGCTCATTAGGGTGGAGAGATTTGCTCCGTCCAGAATGTTCTTCTCCAGGATGTTCAGCAGCTTCACCAGCTTATCAGAGGGGATCTGAACACAGAGGGGCAGAGTTACAGAACCGGCAGCAGCTACAGGTATAAAACACACGAAGCAGGTAAACCTCTTCTCCAGCTCCTTTCACTCTGCCTCACCCTACCTCACCCTACCTCACTCCTTCCACCCTACCTCACACTTTCCACCCTATCTCACTCTGCCTCACCCTACCCTTACTCTACCCGCACTCTACCTCACCCTACCCCTATTAGAGTGCAGAGCTGAAGTTACGGTAATGATGCTGAAGTTACGGTAAATATGCTGAAGTTACGGTGATGATGCTGAAGTTACGGTAATGGTGCTGAAGTTACGGTAATGGTGCTGACGTTACGGTAATGTTGCTGAAGTTACGGTGATGATGCTGAAGTTATTAAATGGTGCTGAAGTTATGGTAATGATGCTGAAGTTAGGTAATGGTGCTGAAGTTACGGTAATGGTACTGAAGTTACGGTAATGAAGCTGAAGTTATTGTAATGGTACTGAAGTTAAGGTAATGGTGCTGAAGTTACTGTAATGATGCTGAAGTTACTGTTATGGTACTGAAGTTACGGTAATGGTGCTGAAGTTACAGTAATGATGCAGCACTGTATCTCACCCTGTCCATGATGCCCATCGCCTTTATCTTAGCCGACTCGCTGCCCAGCTCCCCCAACTGCTGCTTCCCCAACAGCAGCTCCTGAGGAATCTCATCATCATCTGCAGACAAACACACACGAACAAAACACACACACACACACACACACACACACACACACAATACACCTGTTAGTCTGAAATAGGTGTAGATTTACTTAAAAAGTATAATAAAGTTCTTTATTATGTGAATTTACACTAAAGCGCAGCTGTGAATCCCTGTGTATCAGAACATACTGTGATAAACAGGTTTTATTAATCAAACAACTGATATACATTAACCCAAATCACAGCTCTGGCCTTTCTGTGTATAATATTCTACAATAGTTTCTTTAATACAATTATAACATATTATAATGTTGCTAAACTGTTTGCTGTTTATGCCTTAGAGAATATAAAAGCATATAATTTCCTTCAGAATTACTAAAACATAATAAAGTAAATAATCCTTTATTTTATAATAACCCACCTGGTCACTCTGAACTCCTGAACATCTGCCAGTTTGTGTCAGTAGTAATGCAGGGTGTGTGTGTGTGTGTGTGTGTGTGTGTTTACCCTGAACAGAGAAGTCCACGTCCTCCAGGTTCTCTAGGATGTTGTCTATACTGTTGCAAAACCTTTTGAAGGTGGAGGAATCCATCATTTCTGTGCGAAAACACACACACACACACACACACACACACATACAAATATACACACATGCACACACACACACACACACACAGGTGTTTAGGTTTGACGGGTAAAAGAAAGTACATACACAGGAAGTGGACTGTAGTGGTGGAGCTTACCCTCAGCTGTGAGTTTGGGCTCATATGCTTTCCTTTTCTTCTCCTTCTCCTTTTTCTTCAGACTCCGTGCCACTGCAACACACACACACACACACACACATACACACACACAGACGTTTCAACGTAAAAATGTCCCTATAATGTTCATGTGATCACAAGCTCCAGTATTGATGAAGTGATTGGTTAATTGTGTTTAACCTTCACTGAGGCTGGGAGGGGGGGAGTCATCCTCGGAGTCATCGTAGCGGCTGCCCCGCCCCCTGCGGCCTTCATGGAGCCCGCCCCCTCGCCGATGTTCTCCAGAGTTCCTTCTGTCTCTCTCTTCATACTCCCACGTCCGATCACGGTCCTTCTTCTGCCGTTTACGAGCAGCTGGAACACACACACACACACACACATATAAACATATCATTCACCATCAGTTTAAAGATAAGAGCTATACAGGGCTAGCATTGTAACGTTAGCTGAGCTAATTAAGCTTCAGTGTTTATTCATCAAAAGACTGAACACCTTTCTCTGTTTAAATATCTCTCACATCTGACTACAGATTTCTCACTGCCTGGGTTTAACTGATTAGTGTCAGAGTGCTGTGCAGTGAAACGCAGTGCCACGAGTCCTTTAATATAAACAATCGTGATTTTAAATAGCTGAAAGTGACATGGCCGGTTCTGTCCTCACATCAGAGAGTGAATGTACTTTTTTTTAACAGCAACATTTCTGTAACTTAACTTAAGACGAATTAATCAACGTTTCTCTCCTCCTCTCCCTGTCTTCCTTATGTCTCTGCTGTTATATTAATATTACTGAATACACTCTGTGCAGTTTTGCATTAGTAATTCCATGAGATTTTGTTAAATTTCGAGCAGGCGCTGATGGTGCTGTAGCTGGAATGTAGCTGATCAGGAAGTGATCAGTAGCTGGTCTGTAGGTCTAAATGATGGCGAGTGGTCAGGTCACTCACAGTCAGCGTTCCCCCGGCCGTCCTCGTCTGAGCTGTCCTCGGCGTAGCGCGGGCGCTCGTTCACCGTGCTGCGCTTACGCTTATTCATCTTCACCCGCTCACACAGCGGCATGGTGGACTCGATCTCCGCCAGCAGCTCGGGAGGAAGGTCCTTCAGCACGGAGGGGTCCCCCACACCTGCACACACACACACACACAGTTTACTACAGTATCAATTATTATACACATATATACGTATATATCCTGACATCACCGTCTCACTGTACAGCACAGCTACACTCTAACACCCAACACTGGGCTGGCTTATTATTATATTTTCATACACAGACAACATGCATTAGTGGAGATATATTTTGTAACACTTACATTTTTTAAATACAATTTAATATTTTTTATTCAAAATGTGCAGCACTTAATCCTGGATGAAAACCAACTTTCTCAAATTAAACTGTGATAAATCTGACATGATTATTATCGGTCCGAAATCCCTGACAAAAAACACAACAAACTTCCAGCTCACGATTGACAACTCTACATTGTCTCCTTCCTCAAACATCCGTAATCTTGGAGTCATTTTTGACAGTAATCTTTCATTTGACAATCATGTAAATCAAATCACAAAATCTGCTTTTTTTCATCTAAAAAACATTGCACGCCTTCGTCCATCACTTTCCTTTTCCTCCGCTGAAACCCTGATCCACGCTTTCATTACATCTAGAATTGACTACTGCAATAGCATTCTTTACGGCACATCTAACAAAATCTTAAATAAACTTCAATATATTCAGAACTGCGCTGCACGTCTCCTCACTCGTTCTCCCTCCCGCGACCACATTACACCTGTCCTCCAACAACTTCACTGGCTCCCTGTCACTCATCGTATTCAATTCAAAATTCTTTTATTTACTCACAAAGCTCTCCATAATCAGGCCCCTCCCTACCTCACTGACCTGCTTCATTATCATACTCCTTCCCGTTCACTTCGATCATCTGACGCCAATCTACTGTCCATTGGCAGAACCAAGCACCGGACCTGGGGCGACAGAGCTTTTTCCATAGCTGCCCCCTCCCTGTGGAACTCTCTCCCAAAACACCTCCGTGACTGCTCTGATCTTCCCACTTTTAAATCTCTCCTCAAAACTCACCTTTTCAGATCTGCTTTCAACACATGATGCAACATTTCTATGTCCCTCTCCTTTTTTCCTTTTCTTCATCTGTTTTTAATCTCTTTAAATTTAAATTTAAATTTTCTATCTTTTATGCTTTGATTGTTTTGCTCTATTTGGTTTCTATTGTATGGTATTGATGATGTTGTTGATGATGATGTTGATTATTTTACTATGTATTTTCATATTGTATTTTTTATGCAATGTAAAGCGTCTTTGAGTATCCTGAAAAGCGCTATAAAAATAAAATGTATTATTATTATTATTATTATTATTATTATTAATCCAATTAAACAGCACTAATTACTCTTCTGTAATGAAGCGTGTTGGTCAGTGTGTTTTTACACACTGATATAACTCACTATATATTAAATACACATATCTTTTAACACAATAACAAATTCATCACGATACAATAAAATACTTTCCTACTGCCCAGCTTTACTGGCACCATACTGCCACACTCCTGACCTACAGTACCCATATTAAAATAAAGCAATCAGATCAGGACTAAAATAATCTGAGAAACCATGATCACTGTTAAAACACTCTGTTACAACAATTATACACATTTGTACCAATTATACCACAACAAATAATAATAAACACAATTATAATGGCAATTATTTAAATATATGTACTGTTACAGAGCTCTCACTAACCTGCCAGGAGTCACCATATACACACACCCACACACACCACCATCAGTAACACACACTCTGCACTAACAGACACCCGTTCAGTGTGTGTTGTGTTTCCCCAGCCCTCGGTGGGTAATATTCCCACGGCACCAACTGTTCACACAAACAGCCGGATCATCTTCCTCAGATCTTCAGTCTGAGCTGATTCAGTCGGGGCTGATTCAGTCTGAGCTGATTCAGTCAGGGCTGATTCAGTCTGAGCTGATTCAGTCAGGGCTGATTCAGTCTGAGCTGATTCAGTCTGAGCTGATTCAGTCTGGGCTGATTCAGTCGGGGCTGATTCAGTCGGGGCTGATTCAGTCTGAGCTGATTCAGTCGGTGCTGATTCAGTCGGGGCTGATTCAGTCGGGGCTGATTCAGTCTGAGCTGATTCAGTCTGTACTGTTTCAGTCGGGGCTGGTTCAGTCTGTACTGTTTCAGTCGGGGCTGGTTCAGTCTGTACTGTTTCAGTCGGGGCTGGTTCAGTCTGAGCTGATTCAGTCTGAGCTGATTCAGTCTGAGCTGATTCAGTTTAAGCTGATTCAGTCGGGGCTGATTCAGTCTGTACTGTTTCAGTCGGTGCTGATTTAGTCTGAGCTGATTCAGTCAGAGCTGATTTAGTTTAAGCTGATTCAGTTTAAGCTGATTCAGTCGGGGCTGGTTCAGTCGGGGCTGGTTCAGTCTGTACTGTTTCAGTCGGGGCTAATTCAGTCTGTACTGTTTCAGTCTGAGCTGATTCAGTCTGAGCTGATTCAGTCTGAGCTGATTCAGTCTGAGCTGATTCAGTCGGGGCTGATTTAGTCTGAGCTGATTCAGTCTGAGCTGATTTAGTTTAAGCTGATTCAGTGTAAGCTGATTCAGTCGGGGCTGATTCAGTTTAAGCTGATTCAGTCGGGGCTGATTCAGTCTGAGCTGATTCAGTTTAAGCTGATTCAGTCGGGGCTGATTCAGTTTAAGCTGATTCAGTCAGGGCTGATTCAGTTTAAGCTGATTCAGTCGGGGCTGATTCAGTTTAAGCTGATTCAGTCGGGGCTGATTCAGTTTAAGCTGATTCAGTCGGGGCTGATTCAGTTTAAGCTGATTCAGTCGGGGCTGATTCAGTTTAAGCTGATTCAGTCGGGGCTGATTCAGTCGGGGCTGATTAGATCAGTTTGATCAGTTTGAGAGTATCTGACTGTATTTTTAATTTTTTTACCTTTCCCGTATCTCCCAGAGGTCAATCTGTTTTTGGCTTTAGAGCGAGACTCCTTCTCTTTCATCAGTCGCTCCACCTCGTCCCGAGACAACTTCTGCAGGACCACCACAGGCTTCACGCTCTTCTTCGGCTCCGCCTCCGTCTCCAGCCGCTCCAGACACACCCGCGGCTGCTTCCAACATAAGGGCGTGCCCACCTCCACATGCCCTGCCCCCTCAGGCTCCTTAAACCCCGAGTTCTCCCCGAGCTCATAAGCCGGAAGTTCGCCGGGTTTGCTGGCGTCTCCCTCGTCGTGGTGAGCATCGGACCGGCGCTTCTGCCGCGGAGCGTCCGCCTTCTTGTCGTCTTGCCGATTTCCACGCTGGAGGGGTTTAGGGGTCACACCCTCCTGAGGCTCTTGTGGCCAACTGCGTGCCGTGCAACTGTCTTCAGCCCCGCCCAGTGCCCCGCCCTCCACAGGGGCCAGCCGGTTACCCAAAGCAACGCCCCCAACACCCCCTGCAGTCGGCTCCTGCGGGTGGGAGTCCTGCTTCCTCTTCTTCAGTGGCTTATCTACAGAGAAAGAGACAGAGAGAGAGAGACAGAGAGAGAGAGAGATACAGAGAGAGAGAGAGAGAGAGACAGAGAGAGCACCTCAGTTAAGAATTACATGTAAACAGACACACTGCAATCCCATATCCAACCTGTGTATCCATAGTGTGCGTGAGTGAGTGTGTGTGTGTGAGTGTGTTAGTGTGCATGTGTGTGTGAGTGTGAGTGTGTACTATTGTGTCTTTACCTTTGTCCTGAACCTCTTTGGCGGTACGGTCCGTTTCCATGGCAGCCTCACTCTCCATCCTCTCGATGGCGGCGAGAGCCTCCACCAGCTCCCCCTCCGCATCAGAACCAGAGAACACGCCCCCGAGCTCCGCCTCCACCGCCGGCCGCGAGCGCACCATGTGCACCTTTTCACCATCCGCATCCGGGGAATCCACCATATCATACACCCCCACTTTATCTCCATCACCGCCCTTCAGACCCCGCCCCTTCTCCACAGAGCCCAACAGCAGCTCCGCCTCCTGTGGGGGTGTGTAGGGCGGAGACGACTGCAGCAAGGGCGGAGCTCCAGAAAAATTCATTCCATCCTGATGTAGAGGAGACATTTAATGTTTACACACTAAAATCCCAAAAGTCTGTTTTGGAACATTCTAATGTAGAAACCCACCCGAACCCCATCCACCATCCAATTACATCCACCATCCAATTACATCCACTATCCAATTACATCCACCATCCAATTACATTCACTATCCAATTACATCCACCATCCAATTACATCTACCATCCAATTACATCCACCATCCAATTACATCCACCATCCTAATTACATCCACCATCCTAATTACATCCACCATCCGATTACATCCACCATCCAATTACATCCACCATCCAATTACATCCACCATCCTAATTACATCCACCATCCTAATTACATCCACCATCGAATTACATCCACTATCCAATTACATCCACCATGCAATTACATCTACGATCCTTATTACATCTACCATCCAATTACATCCAACATCCAATTACATCCACCATCCAATTACATCCACCATCCTAATTACATCCACCATCCTAATTACATCCACCATCCTAATTATATCCACCATCCTAAATACATCCACCATCCTAATTACATCTACCATCCAATTACATTCACAATCCAATTGCATCCAGCCCCAAAGTTACATTGTATATATTTAATGTACTCTACACACATTGTAATATAAAAGGCTATACATCTCTTGAGAAAACACATTACGGGTCATCAGACTGGGCTCTGAGTTGCTGCTACAGTCAACACTGCATCAATTATTTAAAATATATTAAAATTATAATATGATATATTAAAAAGACTGGAAAGAGGCAGATCTCAGTACCTTACTCTCGAGGGGGTTCCTCATCTCACCGGGAATCATGGGACTGGCTACAGATCCTGAACAACAGGCAGGAAATTATAAACAGTATAAGCTCTTTACACTGATGTGTTCAGCGCATTAATATTTGTTTCTATATGTAGCTCATTCAGGGAGGCGGGGTATACCTGGCTGCAGGTGCTGCGGCTGGCCGTATGCTGGGGGGTGGGGGAACTGTCTGTACCCAGTGACAGGGCTCTGGGGTGTGTACGGGCTTGGCACAGGACTCGTCTGCTGGGGGAGGAAACGCCCACCGGACCCTGTCTGACCTGCAACAAACCGCCTGCACACACACACGCACACACACACACACGCGCATGCACGCACACATAATTACTTCACACTTCATCAATACTAAACACGGTCTCTGTCCCCCTACGCGCACGCAGTCGGTGTGCGGCCGGTCCTCACCCTGACGGGCTGTGAGTGATGGAGCCCTGCTGGTAGTTGGTGGTGGCCGGGCTGCCCTGCATGGCATTATGGGTCATTTTGAATGGTGGTGCCATCTGCGGCTGCGCCAAACCTGCTGAACACAACAACAACAACGTGAACCAACTGTAAATCAGTCCAGAAGCTTCTAGAACACCTTAACAACATCCATCATACAATCAAATCCTCCTCACAGCAATGTTCCAACCTGCAGAGCAACACCTTCCAGAACAGCAAGAGGAGCAGAGTACTGCCCAATAGCCCTGATTACAGAGGAGGAGCAGGTCTGTATGTCACTCAGGGTGTGTGTGTGTATATGCGTGTGTGTGCGTGTGTGTTCTCACCAGTCTGGGCGCTGTACTGGGGGGTGGTAGGGCTGGTCTTGGTCCTGAAGATACTGGGGTTCCTGGAGAGCAGAAGCTGCAGCAGAACCGGAACATCTCCCTCCAACTCGTCCGAACTCAGACTGTCCTTCAGCTCTCTGTAACAGAAACACATTTAACCTACAGTTTATTTGCATCTGCATAGCCCCACCCACTCAGCATAGATTAATGTTCAACAGGGCTGTGACTGACGGCTGTGTGTAAAATGATCTGTACTCTGAAACATTAGTATTCATACTGAAACTTTCTCCAACACCCTGCACTTTAATTCTGTACTGACTGCAGCCAATTACACACCAGCTTCTACTGAGGGGCGGAGCTTGGCTCATGAGGGGAGGAGCTGGGCTCTTTGTTTTGTTTCCCATCACTGTTCCCCAGCAAGAGCCGAGACCGAGCTCTGACCTTTCACACAGGAAGTGAAGACAGACAGGTGAGGGGAAGTGATCTGCTGCAGCACTCTTCATTACACAGTGCGTTTACAATCAAACATCCACTCAGTCACGCTAAATCCTCTTATGTCCATTAGTGCTGTGGGGGGTTGTGGGTATCAGAACTCACATGTGGTCAGTAGAGACCTGTGCCAGTCCTCCTGTCAGCTGCGCCACCAGAGCATCGTCCCTGCAGGCCAGCAGCCGGTCCACCTCCTCCACCACCCGCACACTGTATAGCAGACTCTTAGTGGTGGTCCCGGGCAGGGGGGAGGGCAGGGGCAGCTGGTTCAGAACTGCGCGCACACACACACACACTTTTACATTTTTCATCAGTTCTGTCACAGAATCTTCACATGTGTATAAAGTGTGTGTGTGTGTGTGTGTGTGTGTACTCACGGTCAGTTAGCCCGGCGATTCCCGCGAGGGTGGTAATGGGCACATGAGGCATGTCCCCATTCATACTGACGACTGGGCACGGGGCGCTTACACATACACACACACACACAAACACACACACACACACACACACACAGTTAATCACACACACACACAAACACACACACTAACCACCCATAACACACTCCTGCAGAGAGAGAGAGAGAGAGAGAGAGAGAAAGAGAGAGAGCTGATTTCATAAAAATGGTGTCCACAAATATTTGGACAGAGTGTGTAACTGATATTTTTACATCCCTAAAGCTGACCTGCACATCAGGCTGGTGATGGCGGTGAGTTACTCTGTGTGTGTGTGTGTGTGTGTGTGTCTGTGTGTAACTCCAACACCATCTGCCTAGTTAACCCCACACACAGACACACCCTCTCAGCAGAGCCACACCCCCTTTGTTTCACCCCGCCCCCCCCAGGGGCCACTGACAGCTGGGAGACTGACAGGACAAAGAAAACCACACACACACACACACACACACACACACACACACAAAACTCCTCCACAATGTTCTAAACTGGTGATTATTAATCATTAATAAGTATTCCCTGCTAATATTTACTACATACACAAATTACTTCTGGGAAATTATGTTAAATCTACTATACTATATAACAATAAATATAATACAGTCGTAACAGCTTATACATTGCTATTACAGAGTTCTAATAGTGTATATGACAACAGTATTTAAGATACATATATTTACATTAACATGCAGCGGCAGCTGAACCATCACACCACACACTTCCCTGTGATGACGGAATAAGCAGACTAATGACATGCAAAGTTCCCTGAGCATGAATATTCATGAAGGATTTCCATATGACACAGTGCTGAGTGTGTGTGTGTGTGTGTGTGTGTGTGCTCTTACCCTGCAGGATACGTGGGATCAGCAGATACAGGGCGTCACACTTGACCCAACATCAGCACTGGCCTGTAGGAAGACAGATACAGATTTCAGTAATTCATTACTACAAATAACATTATGATATGTCAGGGTATTTTTGATTAGCAATATTTCTGTCAATAAGAGAAAATATAGTATAGAATATAATATTTAAACACATATATTCACAAATAGCACATACAATTAATTGCACAACTAATACTAAATAAACAGCCTTTAGCACTAAATACTGCTATCACCTATTTTTTATTGTTTATAAACTTATAACGATATTATTATAAACACAATATGGCAAACCCTTATGCAACAACACACTGACAGACACACTTTTTTATTAATAGTCACTGATATAAACTGATTCAAAGCTCTCGTATTTCTGTTTGAGTGATATGTTGTCACAAATAAAACACCAATAAAGATAAGCATTGTCAAAATAAGCCCAATATGTGCCACTGTTATGATATTATAGCAAAAATAATGAGGCTACCTTTTAATAACACCCAATTAAATTGTGATTATTGTCTCAGTCAGTTTTATGGGGTAGAGTCACCTGAAATTCAACTCATCAAGAGTTAATTACTTAATTTTCTTGTCTCTTAATGTGTTTGAGAGCATCAGTTAAAGTAAATTAGTGAAGAGGTAGAGTTACAGGTATACAGTGAATAGTGAATATTTGAGTAATGTTCTAATCCAAATTAGGAGAAGAAACAACTACTCTAAACTAAATAAAGATAAAAAAAATCTTTAAGAAGAAAATTAAGATTAGTCAATCCAAAAAGAAAACTTTGAAAGTATCCTAATGTACAATCACTGCAACAACCATCAAAAACGTTATATTGATGAAACTGTCTCTCATCAGGATATCATGAGTATCCTAAATGCTTAACAAATGATAACAGATGACCGACAACTATGACCAAAGTGTTTAATTAGTGTTGATTAAGTTGATTAAATAGAGCATATTTATAAATAATCTCTATAGCAGAGATAAGTAATATATGGGACAGTGTAATGTAATGTAAAAAGATAATTTAAGATAGATTACATTTTCATCGCAATACATATTGATAATGAATTATTTCCCAGCCCTGATAAGCAGTAGCTCAGTAGGTTCAGGGATAATAACGTTGTTATTATTATTATTAACTGCAACTGATATCGTAATATATGTAACTGTTATATATATTTGCAGATCAAAATATCGCGATAAAAACTGTGTACCATACAAATATTCTGATATAGTGCAATATAAAGAATGTTACAGCTAGTTATTAACTTGCTATATTTTCACTATAAGCGCTAATTATAAACTGTTTATTCTAGAACAGAAGTTTTTAATGTTGTTAAAATGCTGAGTAGGGGTAATTTACGTGTTTATTACATTAACCAGCCCGTTAAAACTAACTAAATTGTTGATTTTAACGAGTTTAAACTGATTTTGATTAACAAAAAGCGCTTGAGTTAGCATCGCCTCACGAATTCTCCGTTCTACCTTAAATGGTGCAGCAGTTACATTCTGGCGCATCAGGCATTACTACTGTAACTGCTGCACCATTTAAGGTAGAACGGAGAATTCGTGAGGCGATGCTAACTCAAGCTCGGTGTTATTGTCGGAACTGGCTGCTAATTCCTTTTTTTCAAATCGAATTAATCGTGAATAAAGCGCTTTAAAATCGCTTTAACCACCCTATAAACGCATAAACCGTATACATTCGTTAAATAAACCGAATTCTCCACAGTATACTGTGACATTTATCTCTGAGGTAAAATCCTAGCTTAGCTTAGCTTAACTTTAGCCTAGCCTAGCTTATCCAGCTTACGCACATCCCCGTGCGCCCTCTCCCGCCTCCCGCCTTTAAAAAGGAGAGAAAAGTTTCGCGCCATTCGCTCCGCATATTAATCCGTTTTAATTTCCCTGTAATTCAGTTTATTTATCGGTTCTAAAACCACCCCGGTACGGTACAGGGCCGCCGTGGTGGCGGCAGCAGCTCGCGCACCCGTCCGCCCGGTCCCCTCTGGCGGCGCCGCCGCTCCGGTTAAAGCGCCTTTCTCCAACTTTTCCCGCCTGAAAGTGCGGTGCGCGGGACGGTGCGGGGCGGCGCGGGGATGCGGCGGGGCGCGCGGACGCTGCGGAGCCGGCGGCGGGGTTTGTTTACCTGGAGCGGCTCTCGCGCGGGTTCGCCGGAGAAGCGCTGCTGCTGTTGCTGCACCGGAGCTGCGGCCCGCGGCGCCCCCCAGCGCTCACAAACAGCAACTACACCCACTAATGCGGTTTAATTCAATTCGATTTAAGTCATCCAATATGAACAATTAATCCAGTTCTGTTGAGTTCAGTTATCTTCTGCTGTAGCCAGTTTAATTCTGTCGGTGTAACGTGAGTGCAACCACGCACACTAATGCAGTTTAATTCAATTCAATTCATCCAATGTGAACAATTAATCCATTTCCGTTGAGTTAATTTCTCTTCTACTGTAGCTGGATCAAAACTGTTAGTGTAACGTGCAACTACATCTACTAATACCGTTTAATATATTTAGATTTAATGAATCCATTGTGAACAATCAAGTTCCATTCCATTCAGTTCGGTTAATCAGGTCAGTTAATTAGCTGTATTTTTTTTTTACATTTGGTATAGAAAAAAAGGAAATGTTTTCATTTAGAAAATGAAAAACTCTGTCTTAATTCTCATACCTTCCCATATGAGGCTAAATAAAACATATGTATAAAATTAGCTGCAAAACAAACAGCAACAGTAACCACCAATGCAGTTTAAATCAATTAGATTAAATTTATCCAATATGAACACTGTCTAAAATCCAATTCTGTTCAGTTCACTGCTATCTGCTGTATCACCTGGATCAATACTGTCCTGTGTGAATTTAATTTTATTTAAATGTAATTTAATAAATACATTTTATTTGTTTATTTTTAATTTTCTCTCCAATTATTTGGCCAATTATCCCACCCACTCACTGAAACTCCAGCTGTCACTAATGATGTTCCAACACTAGGAGGGTCAGTAGTGCCCCCTACTGTACCCACCCAGAGAAAAACAGCATGACCTCCTGTGCTCTCTCTCAGACTCCAGCTGCTGATGGATAAGTATTGACTCATTAATAATATATTAGGTTTTTCTTTTTGCAGCATAGTTCAATTCAAACATGTCCAGTGGAACGGTAGAACAGGGGAACAGTAGAACAAAGGAACATAAGAATAGTAGAATAGGGGAACAGAGGAAGAGGGGAAGAGTAGAACAGGGGAACAGAGGAACAGGGGAAGAGTAGAACAGGGGAACAGAGGAACAGGGGAACAGTAGACAGTAGTTGGGAGACTGGGCTGCACTGTCTCTGTTGGACACCAGGTGGCAGCAGAGCTTCAGGTTGAGGAGAACAGCAGTCAAACCCAGCTGACCTTTTACCCAGTTACACAGACTACCCCATTATATCTATAATATTTATTATAATGGATTTATAATCAGAAAATGCTGTCACACATCTTTAATCAGATTCAGTTATTGTGAATATTATAAATTATAAACACATACTGAACTTCTGTTTCTTGTTGATGGTCGGTAGGCCTCACTCACCAGAACTCATAAAACTCGAGTTAGAGGTAAAATAAATGCAAATTATTTCATAGTAGCACACAAATAATATTTTATGTTGTCAAAAACCTTTATTAGTGTTTAACAGATATAAACCCAAAATTACACATAATTCATTTGAAACACATTAAAGAATAGGAACCGATCATTTCCTGCAGAAAAACAGAATACATGAATAATCCCTTTAACCAGTATTCATCATCTTTTATACAAACAGCATTAAACTACCAATGGTACACATATAGCGCCCTCTGCAGGACCCTGGGTGCGCGCGTACACTGCACTGATTAACGCTGTATTTAACACTGTAAACAGTGGGGCTGTGTGTTGCTCACTCAGACTAAGTTAACCAGCCAATCAGTCAACTGGCCGATCAGTTCGTGGGCGGGGCTGTTTCGGGTTTTTGGGCCACTTTCATGTATTTTAAACACAAGAACAGAAAAGTAAGCCTATCTAACTAATACTAAATCAGTACTTCTACAAATTCTACTGAATAAAATGTAAAATTAGAGGTTCAGCGCCCCCTAGAGACGCAGGGATGAATAGGCAGTGCCAGTACAGGTGTGTGTGTGTATAGTGTGTGTGTGTATATAGTGTGTGTGTATAGTGTGTGTGTGTGTGTGTGTGTGTGTGTGTGTGTGTGTGTGTGTGTATAGTGTGTGTGTGTGTGTGTGTGTTGGGGGGGGGGGGGGGGGGTTTGTTCTTTTTGCCGAGAGGAACCCAAAAACCCAGTCGCCTTTTTATTGTTTATTATACAAAAAGTAAACAAACAAACATGAAATGAAACACCAGTAAAACTGATCTCAGAACTGTGATATGAAATGAGTGGTAACTGACAGCGCTGACACAGTGCAGTTATTTTAAAGTAACAGTTCTCAACAATTTTACACTTATTTCTCTTAAAAACTCCCAAACTTCTGTTTCTGTTTTTGGAACTGCAGCTATGAGGCAAGCGTAGCTCAAACTCCACCAGGTAACACTGGTACCTGCTAATCATTAAACCCCTGGACTGAACAAAACTGGATTAGTTAGCTGCATTAGTTACATTCTTCAACCTCAGGCTTTGGTGAGTCTTATTAAAACTCTCAGAATTTACATTATGGACCCTCAGATTTTACTTAGTCTTATTGGAATTTTCTGTTCCACCTTAAATGGTGCAGCAGATACATTGTGGTGCCTCAGGACCTACTGATTCTTACTAGAATTCTTCATTCCACCTTAAATGCTGCAGTTATTACATTCTGGAGTCCTGGAGTCCAATTGGAATTTTCTGTTCCTTAAATGGTGCAGCATTACAGTGGCACCTCAGTAGCCAGAATGTAACCACTGCAAAATTTAAGGTGGAACAGAAAATTAGAATAGTGGCAGAATATAACTTCTGCACCTTTAAGGTAGAATGGGGAATTGGAATAAGGAGCTGGCCACACCATGTAAAAAAGGCAGTTATGTAGCTCTGTGAAAAGGTGTGTGTGTGTGTTTGTGTGTGTGTTAGAGAGTCCGTGTGGTGTGTGATTTGCTACATCTTGGTCTCTGAGTCGGGCAGGTGGTCGTCGGGGCTCTGGGGGATGAGCTGGTACGGGGTCTTCTTCTCCTCGTTTTCCTCCACAACGCAGTTCCCCAGCTCAGCGTCCGCCGCCGCTAGCTCCGCCCTCGACAGGTGCTCCACGATGCCCGCCCCGATCGAGTCCCCCAGAACATTAGTGGTGGTCCTCAGTCGATCCCTGATCCAGAGAGAAATTTAAAGAGTAAATCACTGCAGCTCCCGAAACAACACAACATTTATAGTGTAAAAATACAGATTAAAACCAGATTAAAACTAATAAATCATTTGGGTGATGGGGTGGGGTGTCATTAAAATGTCATTTCCTCTTTTATGTCATTTAAAACAACAATACATTGTTAATAAACAAAACAAGCAAGAGTAACGGGGTTACGTAAACCTGGTAAGACTCATACACTCAAACCATTAGCATAATAATATTTTGAATAATTATATCTTATATAAACAGGGAAACAAACACATGCCAATATGGGACAGGAATGAATAGTATTATCCCATGACTTTTGCCATGTTTGTGTGAGCTAAGGAGTGCAGGCCCAACTAAGATTTACTAAAAGTTTACATTCCACCTTAAATAGTAAAGCAACAGTTAATTTTTTTCACCTCAGCCCTACTGAGTATGAGTAGAATTCTGCATTCCACCTTAAATGGTCCAGCAGCTACTTGTGGCATATGTGGGCGGGGTCTCCTGGACTGAATGTGGATCTGGTTTCTGTCACACGGACAATTCTAGACATGCGTATGGACGGAGTCTTGTTATTGGCAAATGCCACCAACCAATGAGATTTAAACACAATGACCCACAATCATACACACACTCAGGTGATGAGACACTTACAGGAACCAATCGACTGCAATAATGAGTGTGATGTCATCGGTTGGCAGTCCTACAGAGGTCAGCACTATCACCATGGTAACCAATCCGGCCTGCGGGATTCCAGCTGCTCCGATACTGGCGGCTGTCGCTGTGATGCTAACACACACACACACACGCACGCACACACACACACACACACACACACACACATACACACACACACAGTTTAATACAGTTATCAGATATACAGTGAACTACCAGGCAATGCAAACAAGACAATGTAAAACCACATGCTGCACATTACCATATTGTCCATTCCACCTTAAATAGTAACACACACAGGTTTTGTTATTTCTTGGCACAACTGAATCTTAATGGAACTCTCCGTTCCTCCTTAACTGGTGTGGTGGTTACATTATATTGGAGGTTTTGCAGTGGAATTAGAATGGTTTTAGAATAGCAGCGCTGCACCATTTAAGGTGGAATGAAGAATTACAATAAGGAGGTGGCAACACCATGTGAGTTGGTGGTGTCTGACTGAACTTTCACTTTAAAAGGGACAGTTCTGTGAAAAGGTGTGTGTGTGTGTGTGTGTGTGTGTGTGTGTGTGTATGTGTAATGTGTGTGTGTGTGTGTGTGTGTGTGTGTGTGTACCTGATGGTCAGTATTTGTCCGAAGTTGAGCTCCATGTTGTTAACCTGAGCAATAAATATGGCCGCCAGCGCCTCGTACAGCGCCGTCCCGTCCATGTTTATCGTCGCTCCCACCGGCAGTACAAAGCGCGTCACCCTCTTATCCACCCCGTTATTCTCCTCCAGACACTTAAACGTGATCGGCAGAGTGGCAGAGCTACACACACACACACACACACACACACACATTACATACACACACATGCAGGGTATCAGAGGATCAGCAGGTGTACAGGTAGCCAGGTGTGTAAGTGTGCAAGAGAACACTTATAAAGGTAGACAGGTATGCTGGTAAACACACCTGTACAGGTATAAAAATATGCAGGTGTGTAGCTTTCCAGATGTAAAACAAGTGTGTAGGTGGAGATATACATGGACTTGTAGAGAGACTTGTACCAATTTACAAGTCC
Source organism: Astyanax mexicanus (assembly GCF_023375975.1). NCBI lineage: Eukaryota > Metazoa > Chordata > Actinopteri > Characiformes > Acestrorhamphidae > Astyanax > Astyanax mexicanus. Next base: position 12,738,797 of record NC_064429.1, read on the forward strand.
AATATACAGATGTGCAGTTCTGATGCAGGTGTGATGCAGGTGTGCAGGTATACTGATGTGCAGGTGTGATGCAGGTGTGCAGGTATACTGGTATGCAGGTATGCAGGTATACTGGTGTGCAGGTATACTGGTGTGCAGGTATGCAGTTGTGATGCAGGTGTGCAGGTATACTGGTATGCAGGTGTGCAGGTATACTGGTGTGCAGGTATACTGGTGTGCAGGTATGCAGTTGTGATGCAGGTGTGCAGGTATACTGGTGTGCAGGTATACTGGTGTGCAGGTATACTGGTGTGCAGGTGTGATGCAGGTGTGCAGGTATACTGGTGTGCAGGTGTGATGTAGGTGTGCAGGTGTGATGCAGGTGTGCAGGTATACTGGTGTGCAGGTATGATGCAGGTGTGCAGGTGTTCAGGTGTGATGCAGGTGTGCAGGTATACTGGTGTGCAGGTATGATGCAGGTGTGCAGGTGTTCAGGTGTGATGCAGGTGTGCTATTTACCTGGAGGAGGTGCCGAGTGCGGTGACGAGGGCCTGCAGTAATCCTCCAATGAACAGGAAGGGGTTTTTGCGAGTGACGAGGAAGTAGAGGGTGGGCAGGACGAGGATGGCGTGGATGAGGAGGCCAGCGATCACCGTGATGGTGTACATGCCCAGCTGCCCCCCCATCGCCCCCAGATCCTCCATCTCCACGATCTTCCCCGCTATCAGGAACAAGATACCCACCGGAGCGTACCTGTCCACAGGTAAATCACACACTTACACAACCTGACACAATACCGGAAACAGGTGAACCCCTGGAGCGTGTTATCAGTGTTCGTATTAATAAAACATGTAAATAATAAATTGTTAAAATGTTATAATGAGTTTTAATTAATAGTCAGTCAGTCCAGTCACTGTCTGCCTGCCACTCACTCTAGTTCTATCGAGTAAGACTTAATTTCCCATAATTCACCCTGTACTCAACCCTCCGGGCATGCTGGATCACGTGACACATCGGCGTTCTGGCTCACCGGGCTTCTAATCACTCCTCTGTATGAACAGTTCACTCCTCTCACTCCTCTCCCTATGTTCTCTATTTCTCTATTTTAAAGCTCTTTTATCTCACGTTCCTTTTGTTTTCTGACCCTTTTTGTTTATCGACCACTCTTTTAGCCTTGCCCTTTTGTTTATTGTTTTGTTTTTTTGTAGTTTTGATCATCCCTTTGCCTTGTTTTAGATTTCCTGTGTAAGACTCACTCTGGTATGTTGTTTGTTTTTGCTGTTTATTGGTTACTGATTCTGCCTGTTATTGACTGTTATCATAAGCCTGATCCTGATCCTGATTAATTAATAAACTGTATGTTTGGAATCCACACTTGTCTGTCTTGTGTCATCTGTGACACTAATGTTACCTAATTACTAATAAACAGTAGTAATAACTGTTAGTATTTATGAATTAATTATAAATAATAATTAATAATCAGTTATGAAGCTTTAATAGTTATAAATAAGGAATAGTAGGTGTTAATAAGTAGGGGTGCGACGAGATATCGCGCCACGAGATCTCGCGAGATTAAATGTGACGATATTTCTCGTCAAGCTTAAACCTGTCTCGCGGGAGAGAAAAAAAACAGTTTAATGTGGACTTTTTAAGAGGGATCTGGCAACCCATTAGCAGCGAGTGTGAGAGCAGCTCTCAGCAGAAGAGGAAAATTCGGGCATTTGTATAGAACAGAGGTCACTAATGGGCGGACCGCGGTCCGGACCCAAACGTTGTCCAATGCGGACCCAAACCGATAAACTACTGAGAAGGATTTAATTGTGCGGCGCAGTAAACTCACAGACCAATCACGTGTGGGTCACGTTCAGTCAATCAGATCTGTGCAGACGCGGTAAGGAAAAAAATAAATAAATAAACACACCGCTCCTCACGCGGGATCGAACCCGTGTTGTCAGGGTCGCGGAACCGCGGCCGTGAAAACCCGCCTTTATAAGGAGAAAGGGAGAACGAGAACGGGCGGAAACTAGTCACGCCGAGCAAAAGAGAGAGACAGGGGATAAATGTAAACAAAATCTGTCCAGAGAGGCATTTCTTCTTCTTCTTCTTCTTCTTCTTCTTCTTCTTCTTCTTCTTCTTCTTCTTCTATATATTTACATCATTCAGTTCAAACAACCTTACAGGATATAGCACTTAATTATTTAATATAATTAAATACCCCTGATATAGAAGATGCTTTTGCTACTTTTAAGTTGTATGTCTGGCTGCATTTTGGCTCCAGTGAAAACAATAAACGGTAACAGAGTGACCAACAAGACACAAACCATATATAAATACTGTATGTAAATCCTTAGGCAGTTGTACTAATCCCTTATCTTTGTACTGTATTTAAAAACATGTTCTGTCTGTTTCACTTCAAGCATAGTCTTAATATGACTGGTTATGGTTATGCATAGTTAAATTACAAGAGATTTAGGAGAAAAAACACAAACCATAGACTTAATATGGCTGGTTATGGTTATGCATAGTTAAATTACAAGAGATTTAGGAGAAAAAACACAAACCATAGACTTAATATGGCTGGTTATGGTTTGCACTTATTGTTTGCACTATATAATACCTTATTTTTTATTCTTATTTATATTCCTTATAGAATCAATGTGTGAGAGAAACCAGTCTGTTAAGTTTGCAGTATATGATTTTTCTCCCAAAAAAAATAGTTTTCTTTAAAATTTAATTTTTAAATCTCGTCTCGTCTCGTTATCGTGAACCCAATATCGTGTCTCGTCTCGTCTCGTGGTATTAGTGTCTCGTCACACCCCTATTAATAAGTGTTATTATTGATCAGTAAGAGTTAATATCTGGATCCGGATTGGGGCTTTGAGAGGTTTGTGGTCTCGGTCTGAAACTCAAACAGCCACATGTGACCTCTGACCCTTGTCCCCATGACCTCTGATGACCCCCCACCAACTCACCACATGATGATGGCCACCAGTCTCATGATTGCTTCGTTGAGGCAGTCGAAGAAGTCCCGGAGGGGCTGACCCTGCTCCTTCATGCTGCCGATGATCAGCCCGAAGCCCATGGAGAAAACCACCAGCCCCAGAGCGTTAATCCCGTTCACCGTCCCCAAAACCGGCACAGATTCCTCGTAACTCCGCTCCGACACGTTCCCGCTGCCGTTTACCTCCACCCGCACCGTCACCACCCGCCGCCCGTACTGCGTCTTAAACTGACACACACACACACAAACACACACATACATCAGCCTTCACTGCACATACTACACACACCACTTAGCACTGATGCTAATGTAGCTAACAATACAGAGAAGCTTTATTATATTTTTAAATATAAAAATTGAATTGTGTGTGTGTGTGTGTGTGTGTGTGTGTTACCTGCTGGGTGCAAGCCTGGACCAGGTTAGGAGGGAACATGTTTCTGAGAAAAAAAATAGGAAAAGTTAAAGTATAGAGAATCAACAAACAGCAACAGCAATGTACAGATTATCACACGGAATTATCAGTATCGCTGATAAATTATCAGTGTGTTAATGTGTGATAATGTGTTTTAATAAGGGTTAATACATGTTATAAAGGGTTAATGTGTGTTAATAAGGGTTAATATGGGTTACTGCGTGTTTATAAGGGGTAATAAGGGTTAATAAGAGTACCTGATGAGGTCGAGGAAGGCGTCGGCGGGGCTGACTTGTTCGATGGTCTGTTTGGTGCTGAACTCGTCGCGGCTCCCGCTGCCGGGGTGGATGATCAGCACCATAACGATCCCGATGAAGACGGCGATGACGGTGGTGGTGGTGTAATAAACCACCGCTCGCACACCCATCTTACCCGACGCACGACTGTCCAGTGCAGCCATTCCTAACACACACACACACACAGCTGACAATTACAAATTACCTCAGTAATATTATTCTAATCATATATTTACCTCGGTAGTGCTATTCTAATGATGAATTCACTTCAGTAGTGCTATTTTAAACAAACATTTACCTCAGCAGTGCTAATATAATAAGGAATTTACCTTAGTGTGTGTGTGTGAGTGTGTGTGTGGTGAGGGCAGTAAGAGGTCGAGGGCGGGGGGGGGGGTCTAGGAAAGTTAAAGGTCATTCTGCTCATTAGTCCTATTTCCATGGCAATGCCCCCCTTTATCCCAGAACTCTAATAAACACACACACATACACTAACATACACTCACTCTACCTTAATCATACATTTACTTCAGAACTACTATTCTAATCACAAATCTACTTTAGGACTGCTATTCCAAACATATATTTACCTCAGCAGTGCGATTCTATTCCCAAATCTACCTCAGGACTGCTATTCCAAAAATATATTTACCTCAGCAGTGCTATTTTAATCATACATTTACCTCAGAAATGCTATTCTATACATTTTTATGTTTTGTTGCTATTTTCAGCTGAATAAATTCTGTTGCCAAATATTCAGTGCATCCTAACTAAATTCTAAGTACAGATTCTGTATAGTAGAGATAGCTTCTAGTTCTCCATCACTCGCTACACTGTTCTCTGTGTGGAGAGAAAGAGAGAGAGACAGAGAGAGAGAAAGAGAGAGAGAGAGAGACAGAGAGAGAGAGAGAGAGAGGGAGAGATACCTGATCATGAGATTAAATCTCAAATCATTAAATCATTGTTTTGTTGTGGTAATCTGAGCTCACAGGTTAGGAACAATAGGATCAGGATTCTCCCACAGATATAAAAGTGCATGGATGTGTGTGTGTGTGGTGGGTGGGTGTGTGTGTGTGTGTGGGTGTGTGTGTGTGTGGGGGGGAGTGTGTGTGTGTGGGTGTTTGGGGGGGGTCCACCAGCACTGAAAGAGTGTTTTGTTCATCTGCTCCACTGTCCCGTGACCTCTGACCTCACACCCCTTTGAAGAAGGACACACTGACCCCTCCTTCCCTCTCCATGGATACATCTAACCCACATCTGTGTGTGTATGCGTGTGTGTAGTGTGTGTGTGTAGTGTATGTGTAGAGTGTGTGTGTGTAGTGTGTGTGTGTAATACTGTGTAGTGTGTGTGTGTAATATTGTGTAGTGTGTGTGTGTAGTGTGTGTGTGTAATATTGTGTAGTGTGTGTGTGTAATATTGTGTAGTGTGTGTGTGTAATATTGTGTAGTGTGTGTAGTGTGTGTGTGTGTAATATTGTGTAGTGTGTGTAGTGTGTGTGTGTAATATTGTGAAGTGTGTGTAGTGTGTGTAGTGTGTGTGTGTGTAATATTGTGTAGTGTGTGTGTGTAATATTGTGTAGTGTGTGTGTGTAATATTGTGTAGTGTGTAGTATTGTTATCTAGGGCGATACCTGGTGGTTCTGTTTACCTGTAATTAAACTGGAGACCAGCAGGGGGAGCACCAGCATCTGCAGCATCCTCATCAGCAGCTCTCCAGGAAACGAGAAATACTTCACCTCGCGGTACGACATCCGATACGGCCTCAACGCAAAGCCCAGGATAATACCTACAACAAC